>NW_012114999.1:5141149-5163391 GCF_000951035.1 Colobus angolensis palliatus
TTCGTTCCTTTCTTTCCTTTCTTTTCTTTCTTTCTTTCTTTTTGTTTTGATGGAGTCTCACTCTGACACCCAGGCTGGAGTGCAATGATCTTGGCTCACTGCAACCTCTGCCTCCCAGATTCAAGAATTCTCCTGTCTTAGCCTTCTATCTTTATTTCTTTATTTGATTTCTAATACTTTTCATTATTTAGCTCCACTGTTTTACCAGATCCATCTCTCACTATTTCTATGGACTCTACACACTGACATGTCTCATCACCTGCTCTTTCCCATCATGGCTATTACAGTAACAATTCCACATTTGTACATGCTATTACCTGAGTCTAGCATTTCTCCACAACCTATCCCCTACCCTGCATGTACTTCTCATCTTGTACAATCTGGCTTAGATGTATCATCCTTTGTGGATTTTTTTCTAATTTATTTTGGGAAGGATAGTCTCTCCTACTGTGCTCCCATGACACTATATTTATTTCTCTATATTTATACTTCAATTTTATTGAAATTATTATCTACTTATGTATCTCTATCCTTCCCAATCCAGACCAGACCAGACTACAAGATCCTTGATATCATTAACTTGTCTTGTTCACTTTTGGCTCTTCAGTTCATAAGCACATAGCTATGACATAGAAAAAAGCTGAAAAAAATATTTACATGATGATTAAATATATTAATAGCAATAATTTATTTTACTTCTAATACTTTTAGATTACCAGGTATATTTTTGAATGAAAACCAAGTACATTTTTGTGGAGGACATCAACTTCTTGCCATGTGGATCACTTCATAAGGAAGCTTTCAACATGGCAGCTGATGTCCTTCAGAGTAAGTGCACAAGAAAGCAGAAATAGGGCACCCTAGATGGAAGACATTGTTTTTTGTAATCTAATCACAGGATAACATTCCATCATTTTTTCCATATTCTATTTATTATGTGCAAGACACCAGGTCCAGCCCATACTCATGGAGTGATTGCACAAGGACGTGTGTATCAAAAGGTGAGGATTCACTGGATGCCACTTTAGAGGCTGTCTACCGCAACAACAGTTAACAGTTTCAAACAAGTTTTTTTCTAAAAATAAAAGTAAGAAATCTCATTACTGAAAATTTGGAAACAAATTTGTAGAAAAGAAAAAAAGCCATTCTACTGTCTAGGGAAACCCAGTTAATATTCTGAAGTATCACACTAATTTTTAAACCAAATTTTATATAGTTGAAATGATACCATGCATATCTCATTTTCACTTATTATTATGTCTCTAAAAATGCCACATTATTGTAATAGATATATCATTGCTTATCCATTCTCTGGTGAATATTTTGAATGTTTACTTTTTTAGAAGCAATACTACCATTATTTTCTAAGACTGGATTCAGTTTTCTTTCTTTTAAGACAGAGTTTCATTCTATCACCCAGGCTAGAGTGCAGTGGCATGATGACAGCTCACTGCAGCCTCTACCTTCTGCGCTAAAGCAATCTTCCCACCTCAGCTTCCTGAGTAGCTGGAACCACAGGTGCATGCCACCACACTCGGGTAACTTCTTTTTTTTTTTTACTTTTTGTAAAGACTTGTCTCCTTGTGTTGCTCAGGATGCTCTTGAACTCCTGAGCCTAAGTGATCTTCCCACCTTGGCCTCCCAAAGTGGTAGGATTACAGGCATGAGCCATCACAGCAGGCCAATAAACAGTTTTCAAATGAACAAGCATAACTTGAAATTTTTTGATGCTATAAAGAAAAAAATAATTTAAAAAATGGGGGCAAGTTACAGCTACCATAACAGAAGGAACGTATCTGCCCTGTGCCATTGTTAGAGTGTGGCTTTTTTATTTTTACACTGTCTATGTGTTTGTTTAGGGGTTTTATTTGATGGTATTTACTTGGAACTAATCAAAAAACTCTTTCGTGTATGCTTCATTTAAATTCTTCTTCAGAGGTGGAAAAGACAGGCTTTATGAATAGATCATACTCCACAGGTTGACAAAACAGCCCTGTTGCAATTATTTTTATTAGTAACAATAATAACCTTTGTTTAGTGTTTTACCTTGTGAAGAAGGTAAGACAGGTATTATTATCATCTACATGTTTCAGAAATGTAGAGAACTTGCAGTCATTTGCCCCAGGTCATCCAACTATTGTGATGAAATATGCAAATTATAAAATTGGCCACATTATGCAAATTATACACAAATACACACACAAGCCAATTTACGTACTTAACTATATTTCTAAATCACGACTTCAGGTTTAAGTAAATTCAGTTTATGAAAAAGCCAACTGACATCCCATTCTATATCTTCAAAAAAGGATTTCAAATGTATTTAAATTCAGTTTACTCAACAGTAAACCAATATGCTTAACTGCAGCTTCAAATCAAAATTTCAGGTTTATGTAATTTCAGGGTAGTTGATTCTAGTCAAAGATCTGCAGATAGCACCTTTGAAATTTTGACAGACTTCCATGGTTACCATGATAACGTTTCTTAATGTTAGAAAGAGAAATTTCCTAAGAAAAACTGTTCTATATAGTAAAAGTACATACAATATATTTGCTAAAAGAGTCTATAATATGTAAAAATAAAAATATAATATCCATAGTATACTAAAGCGCATACACTATAAAATCATTCTAATATTATATTAAAAACCTGGGCAAGGTGCTACATACTTGTAGTCCCAGCTATTCTTGAAGCTGAAGCGGGAGGATTGCTTGAACTTAGGAGTTAGAGGTCAGCCTTGGGAACATACTAAAATTTCATCTCTTTAAAATAATTATATTAAAAGTATGCATTATAAAATTGCTAGGGAAAGCTAAATATTTGTATTTTTAAATCTCAAAAATAAGAATTCTGAGCATATACTTTTAGAGGAATGGTAAATGCTTTGTGCATGCAGTTTTTTGTTTGTTTTGTTTTTATTTTTTAAAATAGAATTGTCTTGAAGACTGGCTAAAGTTTGCTCCTCTCTGAACCTCCAGAAAGGCCCTATCCTACCCCCTTCTCCATTTGAGTGGATTTTTTTAAAAAATTTATTTCAAAATGATTATAGATTCACCAAATGTTGTAAATATAGTACTATAGAGAGATCTTGTATACCTAACTTTTCCTAGTGGTTACGTCTTATATTGCTATGATACAATATCAAACATTGATATTGTTTGATATTATATTGATGTTGTAACATTGGGACAATGTGTGTAAGTAGTTTGATGCCATTTCATCACATATGTAGACTCATGTAAACACCACTGCAATAAACATGTAGAACGATCCCATCACTACAAGAATGTGGCTCATGCTACCCCTTGTAATCATATCCACTTCCCTCCCCACCACCATCCTTAACCCCTAGCTAATTTGTTCTCCATCTCTATAGCCTTTTCGTTTCAAACGTGATATACCAACGGAATCATATAGATTGTGATTTTTACATTGACTTCTCCCACTCAGCATAATGCTCTTGAGATCCATGCAAGTTGCATGTATCAATAGGTAATTTTTATTTGTTGAGTAGTACTGCCTGGTATAAATGGACCACAGATTTAAAAAATCATTTTGGGTGGATATTTTTAACTGAGAGTCTTAACTTGACTCAGAAGTGATCATGGAGAAGAATCTTATCTACCTATAAGGCATTCTCCTGGCACTCAGAGATTTTCCAATCAAGGAAGTAATTGAAGAAAGGAAAAAAAAAAACCAAAAACTAAACATGATTACTGCAATTTTCAGGTTGAATAAAATAAATACCGTAGAGTAGGGATTTTTGAAAGGTGGCTTATGTCTTGATTTTCTGTTTAAATATCTTTTTTCTAGAAGTAAAACTTTACAGAAGTACCAGTATCTATAGAGCCATTTAAATAAACCAAGCAAGCAGAAAGACAAAGCAAGAACCAACTTCAGGATTTAAAGCCAAATCTAGTTTAAAAATCTTGGTAGTTTATCACCAAATACTATGCTCTAATAAAGCTATCAGAATGATTTCTTTTTAATCTACAATTTCTTCCTACCCCAATATAATCTTGATCAGAAGTTTGAAAGAAAAATAAAATAAATTCCATCTACACGAATTTCTGGTTTTCACTCTTATGTATATCTTCGATGTGCTGTCAGTCATATTTCCCCAGTTTTCTATGAAATTTGGTGTGACAATTAAAAACCTAGTCACTGCTTTCCTGATGAAGCAATAGCTCATCCTCTGATTTGCATTCTGATTGCTAGCCGGTTTATGGAGTGAATTATCCTTTTTATTGCTATTTGTAACTTAAAAGACTGGTATTAAAATCTCTAGTGGAGCAATTAAGATCTGTTTGTTCATGAGAATCGTGAAATAGATTTTATTTTCACACTGAATTTTTTCTATTCCAATAAATTATTTTAAAAATAATTTACTTGATGCAAATATCAAAATATTTTAAGGTTTAAAGTATAACCTATACAGGTTATACTATATCTATGATGGATAGAACTTCATTTTTGTAATTCTAAGTAAGAATTCACATATAACAAATAAAGGCTTACTCTTCCTAACATTTAAAGAGCTCTTAGAAATCAATACAACAGGCCAGGCATGGTGGCTCACGCCTGTAATCCTAGCACTTTGGGAGACCAAGGCGGACAGATCACAAGGTCAAGAGATCGAGACCATCCTGGCCAACATGGTGAAACCCTGTCTTTACTAAAAATACAAAAATTAGCTGTGTGTAATTGCATGCTCCTGTAGTCCCAGCTACTCAGGAGGCTGAGGCAGGAGAATCATTTGAACCTGGGAGGCGGAGGTTGCAGTGAGTCAAGATCGCACCACTGCACTCCAACCTGGTGACAGAGACTCAGGTCTCAAAAAACAACAACAAAAAAGAAATCAATAAAACACAAGTTTCCAAATAGGCACCTGCTTTACAAATTAAGAAATAGAAATGGCTAAAAAGCATATTAAAAATGTTCAATCTCAGTGGTAATAAAGACACTAGTCAAGATAACATTAAGATAATATATCATTTTTATTTTTTCTTTTTTAGTTACTATATTGGATAGTATTCAGGGAAATAGTCATTCATGCTCAGCTCCGAGGTGATTTAGCAATGTGCGTCAAAACCCTGAACATATTGCAAACCCTTTACCCTACAATTCTATCATAAGGAAATGATAATGGATATGCTAAATGTTTATGTACCACATATCACTATATTTTTAATGTAAAAATTAGAAAAAAATTAAATGACCAAAGACTAGAGGTTGGCTAAATAAATTATGGTATATTTGTATATTAAAATTCTATCTGATAATTAATAACTATGTTCTGAAGGAAACAAAATTGATATGAAAATATTTATAATGTATTTTAAGGAAAATTATTTATACAGGTGTTTAGTTTGGGGTGGCTCTATACATGTGTGTTTGTTCATGTTGTGATTTCTTGCTGACTATTCATCATTAGCTGAAAAAAAAAAAAGAGTAAGACAATGACCTAGAAAATAATAGCAGCCATGGTATTTCAGGTATTTTATTGCACTTATTGGTATTTTTACAAATTAATATAGTCATTATGTATCACTATCACAATCAGTATTGAAAACGAGACAAAACAATAAGAGATATTTTAAGAAAAAGCCAGAGAAAGGTATACCATTTCTCTAGGTAAATTTGGCAAGAATGATAGCTCTAAAATGAGAATTCAGAGACTCATACTGCATATTACGATTCCTTATCAAGAGCAACTTAATTTTGCTGAAGAAAAATAACACTGTTGATTCTGGAGTGGTGAGTAGAAATGTAATGACTCATCTTCATTATGTATTCCTTACTTCAAGCTCAAATTCAAAGACTTGGAGAATAATAAAACTCTGTGATTCTCAGACTCCGCAATTCCATTCCGGATGAACATCTCTCTCTCCTTTGTGCTCCAAGTTCTACCCTGTGGTTCATTTCATCTGTTAGAGCCTTTTACAACCAGTCAGGTCTTTCACTTAAAAACTGATAAGCTGACCAACTGTACAGTGCCTTAGCAAATCTGGAGCTATCATTTCTGTTTATGGGAATTCCAAATCTCTCATCCTGCATTCTCTGGTGCTTCCAGAATGCATTTGTTCTCTGTATGCATTTGCCAAAGGGCCTTAGAAAACCTCGGAGTAAGAAGACAACACAGAGGGAATCTTTCCTAGATAGCATCTCTGAGGCAGATTATTACATAATTTCTCCTCAAAAACCCTACACATTTATGAAAAGTGATTCCATTTTTAATAAACTGGCATGCCTCCATGCAAGCTGACCTTGGTTCTTAAACAACTCCATGCACTTTACCCTTCCCGTGTCTATGTCCATGCTGGTTCTTTAGTCCACTGCACTCTTGCCTTTCACATCCTTCTGTTAAAATCCAGCTTATCCCGGATAAAATAAAAGTACTTAAGAAATAGTTCCATTATTTTATTATTGCCTTCTCCTTTTTCAATATTACTTTCAGGGTAAATTCATTGCTCCTTTAGCCTCCATAAGGAATATGTCTTTTTCATTTTTTTATTCCCCACAGCATGTAATTAAGGGCCTCTCACTCAGTAAACAGAAAATGTTTAGTGAACTAATACTGCCTAGTAGACTGACCTGACAGATGATGTGAGGTTAACAGCTCTTTCAGATTTGGAAAAGTCAGTCTAGATTGATGAAAGATGTCTGAATTTTAAAACACTTGTAAAAGAAAAGTCCTGTAATGCCGCAGTTGATATATTATCTTTGAGTAATGTTACACACATAGCTTTTTTTGGTAACAGTCCATAATAATGTATTGAATGACTTCTAGGCAACTTTTCCCCCCCACACATGATTATTCTGAAATGCTTGAAAGTAATTTTTGCTGCTATTGATAAACGATCTTCTTTGAGTCTTATTATATTAATCATTTGCTTAGTAATGTTTTTAACACAGCACAACAATAATGAACTCCCCAAAAGTGAGATCAACTCATTAAACATATATTCTGTGATCCTCTGCTATGTGTGGGAATCAGACATTAGGAAAAATAAGTGAAATATACAGTATGTTAGAAAGTGACAAATAATATGAAGAAAAATAAAATAATGAAGGGTGTAGAGGCACTCTGAATTTTGGAGTGAAATACCACTTAAAATTTATTCGGGTAAATTGTGGATTCCTAAGAAATGTGATCCAGGCTTTGAATTAGGCATTTCTGGGGAAAGGAAGCAAGGAAGAAAAGGAAGGAAGGAAGGGAGGGATGGAGGGAGGGAGGAAGGACTGAAGGAAGGGGAGTAACAAGGGAGAAAGGGAGGAAAGGAAGAAAGGAGTGAAGAAGAAGGAGAGAGGAGAGGAAGAAGGAGAAAAAAAAAGAGAGGGACAGAAAAAAGGAGGAATAAGGAAAGAAAAAATAGGAAGTAGAAAGAGAAACAATGATAATAGAATTATTGCAAAATGTAAAAAAATAGCATATCTGAATACAATATTATCAAGTGCTATGTAAATAACTTGATTTTTGGGTTTTTGTTTCAAGAAAATGCTTATTTTCTTAGTTACAAAGTTTCTGGTCACTGAAAATGCCCTGGATTTGAGTCTACATTTGATCTCTATAAGCCATCTGCCTCTTTGGCAATAGCTATTATATAAATGTTATCTAGATATTTATTTGTCTTCAAATTATTTTTAATATACCCTAGCCTCTATAGTCTACTATTGTTTTTAGTTCTCTGGCTCTTATACTTTCTTTATAATAGATAAATATGTGGCATCCACGGAAAACTTTCAGTTCTAAAGGTCCTGAGATTTTACTAGTTTCTACAGCTCTCTGTTGAATATTTCAAAAAACATTTACACAAAAGTTTCTCCAACAGAGCCATAATATTCACATTTTATTTGTTTAGCAACTGATTATATGTGTGGTGAAACTTTTCTCAGTCAGTTTTGAGATCCGTTGATGGCCAATTTATAATAAATAGGTTATTTTAACATTAGTAACTCTTACTTGACTTTTTGCTCTGGTTTATACCTGTTATTACAGAGCCCTCAAGCATCATTAACATTTTCTCCACCACTGAAGAATTTCTGGAACTCCCCCAGGGGCACCTCACATGTGCTCGGATATGAGATCCATCAGGTACGAGTCCCACTTGCATGGATGCCGTCCCGCCCACCACTATCCAGACCTGTCCAGCATGGCTGCCTATGCCAGGCTTTCCTGCCTTGTCCTCTGGTACCATGACCACCCCTTTTGCTGGGGCTGCTCATGCATTGGAGTGTTTATGGAGCTGAAGCTCCAATGTATTTCGTGGCAAAATAAAGAAAGCTTCTCTCTCTCTGTCTCTCTGTCATGTAATACCTTGTTGAAACAGGCTTCTAAGCTGTGCTGCTTACACCTTAATTTAAGAGTTTCTAGTGAACTACATTTTTCAGTTTTTAGTCACAACCCTTCTTCCGCTGGGCCTTAGATATGCAACGAAACGAATGACAGAGACCCTGCTATAGGTAGAATCCCTCTGACAACTGATACACCGGAAATTGGGTAAAATCTAGACTGCTTTCTCTTCCCTAAGGAGGTATTGGTTCCTGATGGTCTTTCTGGTATGCCTACCCCAAACAGGTCTGGAGACATATCCGTCGAGGCCTTGCTCCCAGTACTAGGCACTGTTTAGGCATAATTGAGGAGCACCGTTCCACAAGATAAGCCAGGTCACTGTCTTCCTACTTTCTGTCTTTTGACTACTTCACTATTTTAGATTCTGACCACTTTATAAGTTACATTATCTACATTTTTGTGACTCATATAGAAGATATTTTTTCAATGAAGTAACTTCAACATTTTTATTCAATTCCAAGAAAGATTTTGTTGAGTGAAGGAAAAAGATTATTCGAGGAATATCTATTAACATCAATAGCCCATGCGGCTTATTTCTTCCATTTCAAAGTTAATCGATGATGGATTCATTTGGCAATTAAATATGATTTATACTACTTGTTTACTATTTAACATACCTTGTTTTGACTAGTTAATGTGTTTCCAAAATAGAGCATGCTATTACACCCAATCAGCTTTATTATTTTCATACTTAAAAACAAATCATGACTAAGTAGACCATAGCTAAGAATGTGTTCATATACTGATGTTTTTCTCTACTGATTCCCCATGGTCTCAAAGGGTGCCTAGAGCATGTACAAAACACACTGGATGCATGAACGAAGAACGAATGCATCTATCAGTCATTCAATCAAGTTTTCTGGAGTGCAGTATGATCTTGTTAATTCAGTGTTTATTCACCTCCGTAATGTATTCAGATCTCTGCTAAGTTAACTAAATTCTACCAAAGGGTTTCCCCAGCACCCCTCATTTAGGTATCCTAAGTAGAGACTAGCCTCCCTGGTCCTAGCCCCACTGCATTCTTGAAAGTGTCTGGCAGGCTTGGGGCTGCTTACAAGCCCTTTTCTACTCCACCTTCTCCTTTGCTCCCCTTTGCTCCCTTTTTCCTCAACAACCATCACTAGTCTGGCTTTCCATTTCCTCCTTGGTCTCCCACATCCAGTTTTCATGGCCATTTACTGCTATGGGCCTTCACTCTAGCTCCATTAGTTTGGATTCATCATATACATTCTCTCCTTTTGATGGGCTGGTTCCTCAGACACTTCCAAACAAATCAAGTAAGTCTGAGATTGACTCTCCTGATCCACAGTCCTGCCCAGCCAGCCTTGTCCCAGAAGCAGCGAGATGAAGTCCATGGAGCGTTGTTTCTCATCTGGAAACCCATGAGCCCCCTGATTCAGAAATTACCTGCAATGACTTAAAAATAAAGATTCCCAATATCCTGCTTTCAAGAAGCATGTAACTGGAAAAATTGCAGACTGCATCTAAATGCATGAGAATATGTTGTTCTTTATTCGAATTGTGCTTTCTCCTGATGATTTGAGTATATAAAACACCTCCTAAACTCCTTCAGATCTAGTAGTAATGGAGTTAATTTCAATTTTATTAAGAATTTTCACTTGCATGTAAGAAAGCACTCAAGCTGAAATAATTGGCTCACTTCTTTGTAAAATTCATCTTCACATTTGTGAATTCCTCTGAACAAAATGTGAGAATTCTGTATATGTGTTTTGTCGAGCATAGCTATGTATATGAACTATTATTAAGTGATCAAAGAGCTCTGTGGGTCAGAATATTCTGTTAGGTTTATAAAAGATTCTCCCCTAAATATATTGAGGCAGCTTTTTTGCTAACACATTTTGGGACTCATGGATTTAGTTTCTGATGTCACTGTATGTCTTAAATCAAGTCTTCCTTGGCATCCCCGATTGTGGCATTTTCCAGCTCGAAACTCCATAGTATCCTGTTTATACATCTCTAATGGCACTTATCACACTGTATCTTGAATTGCATTTGTTTTCATTTATTTTATCTTGATGGCATTTCAGGGCAAACCGCTACCACCTGTCAGCAAAATGTGAGGGTAATGAAGCTGAAAATCTGGGGAGGGTCACGAATTGGATACTAAAGAATTATCAAAATGCAAAACCACACTCATGCTGGTCGGTGGAAGTCAAGTTGAAGATGTGGCTAATGGAACAAGAAACATTAAATCCATATAGGGCATGTATGAGAATCAAAGTCCATGGGGGAAACATGAGGTTGTGGAGAGAGGAATCTAATGAAAAGGCAAACATGAGAATAAATGGTAATGTGCACTTGTTCTATTCAGATTTGTTTTCATGGCTGTACTCTTGTACCATTTTGAGTTCTTTTTTGAAGGCCCAGAGCTTCTCACATCTTTGTAAGTCTTAAAGAAGCAGTCAGTTCTGTGTGACAAGCAAAGAATCCTATTTCCCATATTTCTATAACTTCAGTGACTGTGGCTACTTTTATTTCTCCATAGCATTTAACACTGACACAAATGTAAGTAATAAATCAAATTTGAATGAATAAATGAATAAAGTGTACATGTTTTCACTTTTTTTTCTTTTTCTGAGACAGAGTCTTGCTCCATTACCCAGGTTGGAGTGCAATGGCAGCCTCAACTTCCCATGTTCAAGTGATCCTCCCACCTCAGCCTCCCAAGCAGCTGAGACTATAGGGACTCACCACCACGCTCAGCTAATTTTTTGTATTTTCTGGAGAGACGAGGTCTCATCATGTTTCCCAGGCTGGACTCGAACTGTGTTTTTCACTTTTCAGAGTTAACTACAAAATTCAACAGACACTGGTATTTGTTTGTGAATACCAGTATACTCTTCTGTGGTTGAGGTAGCAAGTTCTCCAATTATACTTTCTATTGCCTCATTAGTCTTCACCTATTAGCAAGTAAGTTTTCTTTAATGGCATATTTAGGATCATTTTAGTGATGGTCATTTATAATAAAAAACAAAGACTACAGTACGCTTATACACTGTGTGCTAATGTATTGTTTAATTCTACTCCATCTGCAAGTGTTTGCTTTCTTTTATTAACTGCATTAGAAGAGGCTAATTTGTATAGTGTTTACATGTTATTTTCCCCAGTGAGGTGTCTGCTGTCATGCTTCTATGGCTCTATTATACCAGAAAATGATACCACATTGCTTTCGATTGCTTTAATATAAAAATCAATAAAAAGAATTATATGGGGGGGAATCCTCTTATAGCTGAAAATATGTAATAAACAAGAGTGAGAGTAAAATTTAAAAAATTCTTGAACATATTTGATCTTTTTTCCTCTCATCTCTTGCTTTTCTCCTTAAAAGTAAAAAGTCACCTCCTGTGTGTCTCAGAGGTACGGCTGTATTATCTATTGCCGCTGCTGCATCATCTCTGTAGCAGCCACTGTCTGACAGTTATTTTGCACAGTGCAGGGTAGAAAAAGGACCCAGCAGAGACAGTCTACAGCATAATTAAGAAACACTTTTCTCATTCCACCGATCCCCATTATCTTTTCTTCTCACCTTGGCCTGTGTTCTTCTTCTTCATGAAATGGTAGTAGTTTTCAGTCTTGGTGAGAAAATAACAATTCAGCTAACCCCAAATGATAGGAAAAGTTGTGCACAGAGTTGCAGGTACATACAGAGTCCAAGTGAGCAAACTAACCTAGTCATTTTCAGGCCAAATTTGAGGCAGATAAAGCAAAAATAGAAATATGGCAGAGGTCAGAAATTGCTAGCTGAATTTGTTAAAGAAACTGGAAGCCATTGATTAGTTGTAGGCTTTTTAGTCCAAGAAATGTTTGTCACTGTCCTCAGAGATTTTGTCTTCTTAAGCCATTTTGTGTGTGTGTGTGTGTGTGTGTGTGTGTGTAGACAGAGTCTCACTCTGCTGCCCTGGCTGTAGTACAGGGATGTGACCACAGCTCACTGCAGCCTCAGTATCTGGGGCTCAAGGAATCCTTTTGCCTCAGTCTCCTAAAGTGCTGGGATTACAGGCCTGAGTCACCATACCTGGTCCAAATTTTTGATAAAGCATTTCTGGTAGAGCATTTCTCGGGTAAAACCCACACAAATAGTCATGACTCAAAGTGAGAACTGACCTGACTCAAACCCCACTTTGCTTTAAGGCCTGAAGACTGGCAATCAGTCAGATTACCACAGTATGACAAATATTTTTTGCTCAGATAGATAGGTGATAGATAGATAGACAGATAGATAGATAGATAGATGATAGATAGATAAGCAGACTATCATTTAAACTATTCGTTTACACTGTACAGGTTGTTTGAAAAATGCCTTCATTGGTATAGCTTCACATTATAGAGATGTCTTATGATAGAATCCCCAAGCACGCACATATCACCAAAATACTTTTCTATTTGTATTCTAGGTTCAGTATTTAAAAGGAATCCTATAATATAATCTCCAATATATTACTAAATAAGCTTATTTTGTATGTGTGTGTGTATATATATATATATACACACACATTTGGATGTATCATCACAAAGATTTTAGGGCTGATCGATGTAACTTCATTTGTTGTCCATAATGAATAGAATCATTTTAAGGGACAAATTTGAGGTCAGGCACAGTGGCTCACACCTATAATCCCAGCATTTTGAAAGGCTGAGGCAGGCGGATTACTTGAGCTCAGGAGTTCAAGACCAGCCAGGACAATATGGTGAAACTCCGTCTCTACAAAAAATACAAAAAAATTAGCTGGATGTAGTGGTGTGTACCTGTCATCCCAGATACTTGGGGGCTCTGAGGCAGGAAGATCCCTTGAACCCAGAAGGTCAAGGCTTCAGTGAGCCGAGATCCTGCCACTGCACTCCAGCCTGAGTAACAAAGTGAGACACTGTCCAAAAAAAAAAAAAAAAAAAAAAAAAAAAACAGGAGGGCAGGGGGAAAAAAGAGATAGAGTTGAGAGGAGAGAAAGTAGTAGAAAGATTTTTGTCTAGGCCGGGCGCGGTGGCTCAAGCCTGTAATCCCAGAACTTTGGGAGGCCGAGGCAGGTGGATCATGAGGTCAGGAGACCGAGACCATTCTGGCTAACACAGTGAAACCCCATCTCTACTAAAAGTACAAAAAAATTAGCCAGGCATGGTGGTCCCAGCTACTCAGGAGGCTGAGGCAGGAGAATGGCGTGAATCCAGGAGGCGGAGCTTGCAGTGAGCCGAGATCGCGCCACTGCACTCCAGCCTGGGCGACAGAGCAAGACTCCGTCTCAGAAAAAAAAAAAGAAAGGTTTTTGTCTTACTCTAAATAAGGGTAAAATTCATGTTTATTTAAAAAAAATTAGGTTGGCTCAAAAAGAAAGGGTGGGGAAGGGAGTGTATGCTAAGGCCACTTGGGAGGTATTCTTGTGGGTGGTGGCCATTTACTCTTCAATAAAACATGACTACTTACCATAGCAACCAGAGTAGTAGATAGTATATGTGCTGCCTCTGAGATACAGTGCTTAATAAAGAAATACTTGCAGTGAAGAATGAACAAACACATGGGCACTTTTTTACAATCTTATAATAGAAAACAATATCTTTTTCAAAAGCAGTTATATTTTCCAAATTTTTAATACCCAGCTACTGTGTGATAATCAATACAATATGCCACAAGCCATTTGTCTTTCTTTGTGACTGGCTTGCCTTTGAAAGTGATAATTTTTATTTGGGTGCTTGTTTCAACAGGATGAATGTTGCATTTCAGAAGGCACCAAGCTGTGATGGGGGGAAGGTAGCCTTTACTTTTCTGGAAAGGGGAGTACAAAACGGCTCAAGTCCCTGCCTAGGGAGCACACAGATCCATGTGAGTCTCTGAGGTATGAGCAGGTATATTTCTCACATAATATCCACTACTTTCTTTTGAATTTCATCAAGGGAGGAGGGGCTTCAGTGGTCTGCTGAAGAGGCTGCTCATTGCTTTCAGTGGCAACTTAGATCCTCCATGCTTTTTTTCTAAGCTCATTTATATACTTTGGCTGCTAGTTTACTTTGCAACTCCCTGAGCTTTGCATGTGAGGGTCTTGAATTATCTTGTAATAATACTACTCCCTGTGAGTGGTTTCAAAATTGTACAATAATGTTTATTTTGTATGTGTGGGATTATTCACGTATCATTACTACAAGCAGGTATGTTCCATATGTTATAAAAGTTAAATTTTTACTTGGAAATCATAGCCAAAGAACACTTTTTTTCCCAATGAAAGTAATTTAAATTGAAGTAAGACCCTCTAATACCACCATCTGTACAAGTAAATTACTTTCAGAGTAATTAAATATGCATATCTGAGCCATGTACTGTACAGATGAACCAAGTTTTATTGAAGCAATATGCTTATAAATCCCTTAGGTGTTAAAGCTGAAGAACCAATGGCATTTTATATTCATGCAGATACAAATAAGCACAAAGAAATGTATTTGACTAGTTTCATCTTTTTTAAAAAGTACATTTTATCAACTTTTCCTAGTTAATATTTCCACCAAATAGTATGATCAACATCTTTATTAGTCTAACATTCTGCATTGATTTAAAGCTTCACCAGTTATTTTCCCATTGTATGTACATCTGGATTTATGATAGTGCCCAATCACTTATCTTCTGCAGGTTCCTGGGGAGCAGAGCAATGCAGTGAAACTGAAATTATTAAGTTGTCTGAATTCATAACAGTTGGACTTGCCCCTCCATGAAATAGCACTGCACAGCCAATTGGAATTCATGGCCCTGGCCCTTTATTGCATCATCATGGTTTATAGTCCATAACAAATACAAATACAGAAAGGAACCATAACAATATGATACATCTGACCTGCCAGCCTACCTTCTGGGGCTTTGCTTGATGAGCTTGCATTCTCAATGCATGGGACAAAAGCAAAGGGAACACTCTCTGTTTACCCCTTATAAGGCCTGACCTTGGACTCCTAGTCCGTATCTTTGACCTTGTCATCACCACCGCAGGCAGCCAATCTCAACTGGGAAAAGCAGTGATTTATGTAAGTTTTCCCAGAAACAAGGCTTCGTGAAGGCTTCCCGATGTGAGTTTAAAAGTGGTTTCCCACTGTGGTGAGATACCCCAGTTGCTTTTATAAAGCATTAATGTCTTCCTTACTAGAGCTGAAAAGTGACTTGGGCTCTGGAAATGGTCTGATAAATTGAAAGCTACCAAAGGAAGGTTCTTTGTCAGGAACTTTTTCATCTCAGATTGATAAAAATGAAATGTTTTTCTCTCAGATTGTTCTTAATCCTTAGGAATATAGTAATTAATTTTTATTTCCTTCACATCAATTAATTCTCATTAAAGTAAAATTAAATGTTCATTGGAAAATGTTGGGACTTTTTCTTATTGTTAGCATCCTCTCATCTTTATAACAAAAGTGAATAAAACCTGCAAGTGATACGGAACTTTAAAAAAAAATGCATACTTACTTGCCCTTTAACAAACAAACCAAATAAATAAATGCTTTCCATTTCAAGACAGGGTCTCACTTTGTTGCCCAAGCTGCAGTGCTGTGGCATGATCTCAGATCACTGTAGCTTTGATCTCCTGGTATCAAGTTGTCCTTCTGCCTTGGCCTCTTGAGTAGCTGGGACTACAGGCATATGGCACCACACCTGACTAATTTTTTTTAAATGTTATTTTTCATAGAGGTGGGGGTCTTGCTATGTTTCCCAGGCTGGTCTTGAACTCCTGTGCTCAAGTGATCCTCCCATCTCAGACCCCCAAAGTGCTAGGATTACAGGCATGAGCCACTGCACCCCAAAACTTGCTTAAACAAAGGAAATTCCAAATCATCTTTGGAATAGAAGCACCAAGGAATGCTCTATGTATCCTCTTTGGTGCATTTCACTTTTTCATTTGTTTATTGTAAGTCAAAGGGAACAAAAAATACAATAGCTTTAAGAGTCAGATTAAGGTTGCATATCACATTATTGAAAATGCATTTAAGACTAGAGGGCTGGAATTGTCCTCTAAAAGCAATCTATTTCATTCCACTCTCTTTTAGCAGGAGCTCATTTAAACTATCCTATTCAATGGATCCTCATTGGAAAAGTCACCTTCAAAAAGTGTCTTTCCATTGCTGATCCATGACTAGCCCCTGGCCCCAAATTTTTAGCACTCTGTCACTAAAAGAAAAAATGGGAACAGGGTAATACAGGTTTCAAAAAGTTAGGAATTTATGAAAATTATGAAAAATTTTCCTCTTTTTGATGGTGAAGAGTGTGAACTCCAGAATCAGACTATCAGAGTGTGACTGCAGGCTGTCCTACTGGTGAGCTACAAAACCAGGACAAGTTAATTAATCTTCCTATGCCTTTTAAGATTTTCACTCTTTAAAATAGGTATAATAACATTCCCACTTTCTAGAGTCTCTGTGGGAATCAAATGATGTTATACATACATGCTTAGAACAGCGCCTGCCACAGAGTAAGTTCTCAATCAGTCTTAGCCATGATGTTGACCATGTGTCTTTCCTTCATATTTAGTTTCTAAATAGCCAAATTAGACTCTTTTTATACAGCTACATATTCTTTATGGCACTAATCACAACTGTAACTTTATGTTTATTTGTGTGTTTGGTTGATAACAATCCCCATCGAAACTATAAGGACGTGAGGAAACAGATTCACCACCACAGCCCCACATTTTATTTGGCACAGTGCCTGATTGAGAATACATTTCCAGTGTATATATTTGAATAAATACATGTTTTTTTTATTTAACATACCTACTTGGAAAAACTAAAGAGCTGGCAACTCTATGACGGTCCCCATCTTTTCAAAGTATTTCCTAGTGAATGAAGCCTGAATTGTTTTGGAAACATCATTCTATTAGAAGCTTTCACCACTGCCTTAAGAAGCCCAATTTAGCATTTGACTGCTTAGTCACAAAGGTTTTCTTTCTAATTTAAACCACTTCTGTTACAGAAGTCCACTGTTGTTACTGTAAAGAGGAGGAAACCTGCCCACCATACTTCACAGTAATTTTCTACCAGAGACTTAAATAGGATGATTTTTTCCTTTGCAAGTGTATTGAAATGCGTTATCCAAAATTGAATACAGATTTCAAAGTCAAATAATAATAACAAAACAGAGTCCAATATAGCTTAGAGAATTTTAATCATGGAATCTTATAAAATTTATACTCTAAAACTTGTCTCCTTTCATCTAGTCTGGATAAATATGATTTTGTTTCAGACATTCACTTGGAACTCCAGAAACTGTCTACAAGGATCAAGTCTGGTTTTACTAGGGACTGCCAGTGAGGTTCCAGGTTCCCCCAATCTGAAGTTCTAAGTGTCTCACTTCTGTTGAGCAATATTTCATTGCACAGATTCCTTAAAATCTAAAAGACTCCTGGGGAAGGAATAACTGGAATAATAGTCTGTATACTGTTGTCTTAATTGGAAATAGCTGATATGATGGGACAGGAAGAGGTGACCCTGGATTTTCATATTTTCTTCGTATTGTGCAATGATTATATATTGCTTTTCTCAGGTAAAAATAAAATATAGATTTAAAAATAGTTCACCTTGGCTTTAGGTTGACTCTCTGTGGTACAATTCTAAAACTCTTAGGTATACAATAATTCAGATGATTAACTCTTCCTTATCCACCTACGAGTATAACATAATCACAGTGACAATCATTTTAATTAGACAGTGAGTGGAGCCCCACACAGAGTTGATGTTTAGAGCTGTCTAGCAGTCTAGGACCGGGAGAATTAGTAGGGACCGGTAAGGGGATCGGAATGGAGTATCCACTAGAAGAAATTAAAAGACAAATTATTATAGGAGAGTCAGGGTAGTTGAAAGAAGCAGCAGATAAGCAGCTCTCTTAAAATTGTTTGCTTTTTCAAGGCATTTCAACCAAATATGAAACCAGTTCATACTACCTTTAGTCTCTAAATAGAGAGGAGTAAGAGAATGAACATATCTCTAGTTTGCACATTTTCTGCCATCGCGTTCCAAATTACCTCTCAGGAAAAATCTGACTAGTAGAAACTTTACCTGAAAACTTTGTCCCTTAAGAAAGTACACATTTTCTTATCATGAATTTCAAACACATGAGTTTTAAATACCCTTTGAAGTAATCTTCAAATTCTATATGTTACTGTAAATTAAGAACCCTCCATCACAATGCACATTTATGTATGCAAACCTGTATTTCCTTTGAGCACTCCTCTCACTCTACCATCATTCAAAATAATAGCCCAAGCCAAAAACTAATTAGTAATCAATATTATTATGAAACTTAAAGTAGAATTACTATGGGTGTCAAAAGGACTTTATAATTTCATGTGGACAATTATTTCAGGTTTCTAGACTGCTTACTTCTCAGTGTTGTTTTTTTTTTGTTTTTCTGTTTTTTTATAGCAGGTGGGTTTTTTGTTTTATTTTTATCATCATGATCATCATCATCTTCTTCTTCATCATCATGATATGATGATGCTTTTACTGAGATCTTGCTGGACCATGAATTATTGTTACCAAAGGGATCTGAGAGGCTGAACCCAAAGGAATATGAGTCCCTTCAATGAGAGTGGACTTGTGGTATCAAGTCTGAGAAGCATCCAAAAGAATTTGCTTTCATCCTCCAACACAGATAAGGGTTCATCTCTTCATTTTTGAATACTATTGATCGAATCTGAATATTTTCTACTTTGTTCAACTCTGGGAAATGAGCAGATATTAGAAATTTTTAGATCTACTTTAGTTTTTAGTCTTGGAAGAGGATAGTAAGATGTAGGGGGAATTGAAAGCTTTTCCTTGTTCTAAAATGGGTATATTTATACTTGCTCATGACCTTTGAAAGCAAAACTATGTACACTTTCTAAAATTATTTCAGAACCTAAAATAAAGGTTTCAAAAGCAGCACTTTCTAAATGCCAAGGAAAATAACAGAATGTTCTTATGTTTACAATTCTTCCTCAACTGTTTTATAGATAGAATTTTAAAATAGATTTTGTCTATGAAAGATAGTGTTCATTTAAATTGCACTAGCATGCAATTATGCCACAAGATGTTGTCATCTATTTAAAATAGCTTTTTGTCTCCTGAGATGTTTATTTCAAATAGTTACACTAAATTAGAGTTTCTACTAGAGAAAGATTAAAACTCCAGAATTTTTTAAAAATCTACGTCCTGCAAGGCAAAAGAAAACTTCTAAGTTTTGGGAAATAGCAAAGGCAGCATCTCCTCAGACCCTGAGGCACCATTTGCTGCTTAAATTCCAGTACTAAGTGGAGAGTTTTAATTGCATTTGCTTTCAGAACACTGGAAGAATACAATGAAGGCCAGATGTGAGATAGTATCTCACTTAATTCTTGAGGTTTTTTCATTCTGGAAGTTAAGAAATCAAGTAAAACTAGTTATAAGACAATATATAGACATCCAATTAAAAGAGAAGCTTAGAAATCAGATAACGTATACTCAAATGCACATTATTTAGCTTCCCTAGAGAAAGGCCTTGATAGCCTTAATCACAAATCCACTCAGGAAAAAAATATCTGGTAGAAACTCATTAGGATTTTCTGGCCGAAACTAAACTCTTTTGTTAAGAATTGCCATCTACACTATGGCTGAGTTGAAGAAACTATATATAAAATGTCCATAAGAGCAACATCAACAAAAGTAACAAAAATTACTTAGAAACTATACCAGGTGGTCGTGTACTTTTGGCCATGAGAGAATAAATGAGTCCAAACTTACCCTTTCATCATAAATATTTAGAAAATGGAACTAAATATATGATACAATAGATTTTAGGAAATGGACCCTCAGCATCACAGAATTATGATTCCTGAGAAGAAAGAAAAAATAAAAATAAAAATAAAATGAACCTTGCAATCACTTCAGATTTCTGCCTGGAGGCAGCTTCCAGGCTATGGTGCAGGGAGAGAGAACCCAGACTTGTGGTCTTACCCAAATAAGAAAACAAACACCATAAAGACTAGAATTTTCAAGACAGAGTCCAAGAAAGAAGGGAGATATATAGAAAGAGCTTCAGAAATCTGCATAAAGTCTCCTTGAGTTTTTAAATGAATACTAATCTGCATACACCTATGTAGAAACTCCATGAAGTCAGGCAAAAAGCTACCTTTAGAGAAAGAAAAATTACTAGAGAACTGCAAAACAAATAATTCCCAGAGCTTACACAAAGCAGGAAATCATTCAAATTCCCACCAGCCAGAGTGGAGAGACCTCATTGACTATATGGGACATTCATAAGAAAATTCAGAAGGGTTACAATTTATTTATAGGGCTAATGTTGGCTTAGAATAAACCTTATCCTAGACTTACCTTAAAATTTTGGAAACAAGCTTTGAAAGGATCAAACTAATTCTCAAGTAATTTGGCTGTTCTTAAAGAAATACAACAATATCCAACCCTCAAATGTATAAGATTAGCAGTGTTTGGCATACAGTCAAATATTCTTATGTGTAACAAATAACAGGAAAACTTGACTCATAACTAGGAAAGAAATCATTTTATAGAAACATAATCAGATATGGCAGAGGTAATGGAAGTAAGCAGGCAAGGATGGTAATCAGTATGCTCAAAGGATTAAAGAAAATGTGAATAAATACGGAGAAGAATATTTTTGCAAAGACCCAAATGAAACATCTAGAGATGTAATGTAAAATATATGAAATGAAAATTTTGCTAAATAGTGTTAACAGCATAGTAGACATTTCAGGGGGGGAAAAAAAAGATACTGAATATGACAAAATAGGAATATAAACTATTCAGAATGAGGCTGACAAAGAAAATAGGAAAAAGGCAACCAACCAACAAAAAAGCAACACCTCAATAGCCTATATGGTACTATCAAGTGCTTTAGCATATGTTTGAAAGTCCCTGCAAGAAAAGAAAGAGAATGTGGGGTTAAAAAAAAAAAAACAAACTTGAAGAAATAATGGCTTTTTTTTCAAACTCATGACAAATAAACCTACAGATCCAAGAAACATATAGAACTCTGAGAAAGATGAGAACAACTAAACATATATTAAGGTACATGTAATAAAATTTCTGAAAAGCATTCATAAGAAGAAACTCTTAATAATGGCCAATAAAAATATACATTATATACACAGGGAGAAACAAGATAAGAATGACAACAGACTTCTTATCAGAATCTTAGCAATCCAGAAGACAATAGAATGCCATCTTTAAAGTGCTTAAAAAATAACCTGAGAATGTGTTATTCAATATAAATTTAAATATTTCACAAATGAAGATGAAACAAGGTTGTTTATTTTCTGGGAAAATGAAAGCAAGTAGAGTGATATGGTTTGTACCTGTGTCCTTGCCCAAATTTAATGTTAAAATAAAATCCCCAGTGGTGGAGGGGGGTCCTAGTGGGAGTGATTGGATCATGGGGACAGATTTTCATGGTTTAGTACCATTTCCTCTTGGTACTGCATAGTGATAGATTTCTCAGAAGATCTGGTTGTTTAAAAGTGTGTAGTACCTCCCTGTTCTCTTCTTCCTACTCCTGGTCATGTGAAGTGCCAGCTCCCCCTTCACCTTCAGCCATGATTGTAAATTTCCTGAGGGCTCCCAAGAAGCTGAGCAGGTGCACCATGCTTTTTGTACAGCCTCCAGAACTGTGAGCCAATTAAACTTCATACCTTTATAAATTACCCCATCTCAAGCATTTCTTTATAGCAGTGCAAAACAGACTAATAAAGAAAATTGGAACTGAGAAGTGGGACATTGCTGTAAAGGTACCTGAAAATATAGAAGCAGCATTGGAAGTGAGTGATGGGTAGAGGCTGGAACAGTTTTGAGGGCTCAGAAGAAGACAAGAAGATGAGGGAAACTTTGGAACTTCTCAGAGACTTGTTAAATTATTGTGACCAAAA
>NW_012114999.1:5163441-5165723 GCF_000951035.1 Colobus angolensis palliatus
AGAGGCTGGAACAGTTTTGAGGGCTCAGAAGAAGACAAGAAGATGAGGGAAACTTTGGAACTTCTCAGAGACTTGTTAAATTATTGTGACCAAAATGCTGATAGTGATGTGGACAGTGAAGGCCAGGCTGAGGAGGTCTCAGATGGAAAAGAGGAACTTACCGGGAACTGGAGTAGTCACTTATGTTACACTTTTAGCAAAGAGCTTGGGTGCACTGTGCCTCTGACGTAGGGATCTATGGAACTTTGAACTTTAGAGTGCAGCAAAGTATTCAAGATGTGGTCAGGATGCATCTAATGATCTAAGTTCATATATGGGAGCAAAGAAATGACCTGAAACTGGAACTTATATTTAAAAGGGAAGCAGAGCATAAAAGTTTGAAAAATTTGCAGGCTGCCTACCTGGTAAAAAATAAAAGCCCATTTTCAGGGGAGGAATTCAAGCTGGCTGCAGAAATTTGCATAACCAAAAGGAAGTCAAGTACTAATCGCCAAGATAACAACGGGAAAGCCTCCAAGGCATTTCAGAGACCTTCACAGCAGCCCCTCCCATCACAGGCCCAGAGGCCTAGGAAGACTGAATAGTTTCATGGGCCAGGCTCAGGACCCTCCTGCACAGTCTTGGGACACTGCTTTCCTATCTCAGCTGCTCTAGCTCCAGTTGTGGCTCAAAGGACCTCAGGTACAGTTCAGGCCACTGCTTCAGTGAGAGCAAACCATAACCTTAGCAGTTTCCATGTGGTGTTAAGCCAGTGGATGCACAGAGTGCAATAGTTGAGGCTTAGGAGCCTCTGCCTAGATTTTAGAGGATGTATGGAAAAGTCTGGATGTTTAAGAAGAAGCCTGCTTCAGGAGTGAATCCCTAATAGAGAACCTTTATACTAGGGCAGTGTGGAAAGGAAATGTGGGGTTCGAGGCCTTACACAGAGTCCCCACTGGGTCACTGCCTAATGGAGCTGTGAGAAGCCACCATCCTCCAGACCCCAGAATTGTAGATCCACTGACAGCTTGCACCATGCACCTGGAAAAATGGCAGGTACTTGAAGCCGGCCCATGAAAGCAGCATTGGGAGCTGTACCTGGCAAAGCCTCAGGGGAAGAACTGCCCAAGGCTTTGGGAGTCCACCCCTTGCACCAGTGTGCACTGGATGTAAGGCATGGAGTCAAAAGAGATTATTGTGTCACTTTAAGATTTAATGATTGCCCTGCTGGGCTTCAGACTTCTGTGAGACCTATAGCCCCTTTCTGTTGGCTTATTTCTCCCTTTTGGAATGAGGGTTTTTACCCAATGCCTATGCCAAAATTGCATCTGGGAAGCAACTAACTTGTTTTTTATTTAACAGGCTCCTAGGCAGAAGGGACATGTCTTATCTCAGATGAGACCTTGGACTGTGGACTTTTGAGTTAATGTTGGAATGGGCTAAGACTTTGGAGGACTATTGGGAAGGCATGAATGGATTTTGCAATGTGAGAAAGACATGAGATTTGGGAAGGGCCAGGGCAGAATAATACAGTTTGGCTCTGTGCCCCCACCCAAATCTCATATTGAAATGTAATTTTTAATGCTGGAGGTGGGGCCTGGTGGGAGGTGATTTGATCATGGGGGTGGTTTCTCATGGTTTATCATCGTCCCCTCTTAGTACTGCATAGTGACAGATTTCTCACAAGATTTGGTTGTTTAAAGGTGAGTAGCACCTTTCTCCCACTTCTTCCTGCTTCTGGCCATGTGAAGTGCCAGCTCCCCCTTCACCTTCCACCATGATTTTAAGTTTCCTGAGGCCTCCTAAGAAGATGAGCGGACACATCATGCTTTTTGTACAGCCTGCAGAACCATGAGCCAATGAAATCCCTTAACTTTATAAATTACCCAATCTCTGGTATTTCTTCATAGTAGTGCAAGAATGAACGAATACATCGAGAGGATTTATTGCCAGTAGGTCTTCACTTCAAAAAATATCATAACACTTACACTCTCCCAAGACAAAACCAGGAAGAAGTTGAATCCCTGAATAGACCAATAGCAGGCTCTGAAATTGAGGCAATAATTAATAGCCTATCAACCAAAAAAAGTCCAAGACCAGATGGACTCACAGCCGAATTCTACCAGAGGTACAAGGAGGAGTTGCTACAATTCCTTCTGAAACTGTTCCAATCAATAGAAAAAGAGGGAATCCTCCCTAACTCATTTTACAAGGCCAACATCATCCTGATACTAAAGCCTGACAGAGATACAACAAAAAAAGAGAATTTTAGACCAATATCCCTGATGAACATCGATGCAAAA
>NW_012114999.1:5166592-5166994 GCF_000951035.1 Colobus angolensis palliatus
TTAGGAAAAGAAGTCAAATTGTCACTGTTTGCAGATGACATGATTGTATATTTAGAAAACCCCATTGTATCAGCCCAAAATCTCCTTAAGCTGATAAGCAACTTCAGCTAAGTCTCAGGATACAAAATCAATGTGCAAAAATCACGAGCATTCTTACACACCATAACAGACAGAGAGCCAAATCATAAATGAACTCCCATTCACAATAGCTTCAAAGGGAATAAAATACCTAGGAATCCAACTTACAAGGGATGCAAAGGATCTCTTCAAGAAGAACTATAAACCACTGCTCAGTGAAATAAAAGACGACACAAACAAATGGAAGAACACACCATGCTCATGGATAGGAAGAATCAATATTGTGAAAATGGCCATACTGCCCAAGGTAATTTATAGATTCAA
>NW_012114999.1:5168704-5274101 GCF_000951035.1 Colobus angolensis palliatus
AAAAAAAAATCACACACACAAGAAAAATCATAAGAGTTTCTTCAGACAGAACAAAATTATTAGCAGATGAAAACTTGGAGAAACACAGTAGAATAAAGAATATCAGAACATAGAAGACTTTATTTCCTTATTTAAAAAATCTCGTCAAAAGATAATTGATTACTTAAAGCAGAAAACAATATTGTTATAAGATTTGTAACATGTCAAAATAATAGATGACAGCAGCATAATGGATATAATAGGAAAACAATAGTAAACTGTTTTAAGACTTTTATATCACATGTAATGAGGTGTAACATAATATGAAGGTTAACTGTGACAGGTTAAACATGCACCTTTTAAATCCAGTGCAACTGCTGAAAGTATAAATCAAAGAGCAGAAGCTGATAAATCAATAGTGGAGATAAAAGAAATTTATAAAAATAAACCAAAACAAAAAAAGGAAACGAGGAAAACAGAGACAAATATAGCTAGAACAAACAGAAAATAAGTAGAAAGTCTTCAGATTTAATGCCAGCTGCACCAATCATATATCCATTAAAGGAAAAATAAAACAATTTAATTAAAAGGAATATATTGTCAAACTGGATAAAAAGAAAGCAAAATCCAACTATATGTTGTCTACAACAAACAACTTTAAAAATAAATATAGTTTTATATATATATGTAGACATAGACATAGATGCAAAAAGCTATACTATGAAAATACTCATAATGAGAAAGCTAAAGTGGCTATATTAATATTAGACCAAGTAGCCTTCAGAAAGAGAAATAAAATTAGGAATAAAGAGAGACATTTCATAATCATAAAGAAGATATAATGATCATATATATTATATATACATTATATTACATATATAAATATAAAATATATATGCACCTCCCAATAAAGAGCTTCAAATGCCTACACGAAAACCTGACAAAATTGAAAGAAGAAATAAATAAATCCACAATTGTAGTTGGACATTTCAACATTCCTCTCCCAGATGCTGATTTAAAAAACAATGGAAAATCAATAGTAATATAAATGATTTAAAACATTATCACCATCTTACCTAACTTTCATAGAACACTGAACTAACAACTGTAAAATACGGGGTTTTATTAAGTGCATGTGGAATATTCCCCATGATAGGGCATATGCTGGAACATAAAACAAGTCTTAAATTTTAAAGGAATAAACTAATACAGAGTAGGTTCTCTTATCACAATGAAATTAATTTATAAATTAATAACAGAAAGCTACCTCTAAAATCCCCAAATATTTAGAAATTAAATGCCACTGTTGAATATTATATTAGAAATCCCAGTTAATGAAACAAATAACAAATAATACATGCAGTAGAATAGAAGAAACCAAATTTTAGATAAATTAAACTAACCATTAGACAAATAGGAATTTCATGAAGATTCCTGCAAATAAGATCAGTATACAAAATTCAAAAGCATTCCCATGCATATTTATGACTAATAAGAAAATTTACTAGAAAAAAAGATTTTATTCCAGTAGTAATATAAATTATGAAGTATGTAGAGATAACTGTAACAAATCCTATACACAGTAAAACATAGTAGATTGGGATAAACAAAGAGATACGCTAAGTTCATGAGTGAGGTAGCCCAATATCCTAAAAATGTTAATTTAAAATGTTTCTAAAAAGGAGGTGAAAGAAGGGAAAGGGGAAGGGGAAAAGGAAGAAGGGGAAAGAGAAGGAGGAGGAAGAGGAAGAGGAGAAAGGAGGAGAAGGAAAAAGAAGAGGAGGAGGATAAGAAAGAAGAAATCAACACTTTCGAATCAATTTTCTGATAAGGAATCTTATGGAATGTGACAATTTATGCATAAGAGAAAAGGACAAAGAACAGCTAATACAATTTTAAGGACTAACAACTTCTTGGTAATTGCTCACCATAGCAAAACTTATACTTCTATCATAATTAAAACAGCATAACACTGATGCGTGCTAAACAAATAAACAAATTAAAAAGGATAAAAATCCCAGAAACAGAGCAGTGTACATACAAAAATTAATATATAACTCTGGTGACATAAGTAACAAAAGGATAGTCTATTAAATAAATGATATAGGAAAAATTGGTCAGATAGGCACAAAACACAAATTGGATCTCTACATCACATTCTACACAAAATATTTAAGCAGAAATAAATTATTTCCTAATTTGTATTATAATTGGCAAAATAGTATTTATTTAAGAGAAGATAGGATTGGGTAGAATGTCTTTAAAATGATATAAAATCATACAAACCACAAAAACATATTACTAAATATAATAATGTTAATGTTTAAAATGTTTACATTATAACAAAAATTCTCAAATAAAGTAAAATAAGATAGTAATAGACAAAGATGAAACAATTGAAAAACAAAATAAAGTAGTATTGGATTATAATCCAAATATTCATGACTCCACACTGATATAATTCAATGATTGAATAAATAAATAAATGAGGGAAAACAGACAAATCTCCCATGCGAAATAATTCCAAAAGAGATGGAACATAATTTGAGTTTGGAATGTCTGGTCGGGCGCAGTGGCTCAAGCCTGTAATCCCAGCACTTTGGGAGGCCGAGACGGGCGGATCACGAGGTCAGGAGATGAGACCATCCTGGCTAACCCGGTGAAATCCCATCTCTACTAAAAAGTACAAAAAACTAGCCAGGCTAGGTGGCAGGCGCCTGTAGTCCCAGCTACTCGGGAGGCTGAGGCAGGAGAATGGCATAAACCCAGGAGGCGGAGCTTGCAGTGAGCTGAGATCCTGCCACTGCACTCCAGCCTGGGCGACAGAGGGAGACTCCCTCTCAAAAAAAAAAAGTTTGAAATATCTACTTTGACTTCTTTCCAAAGGGTTCAGTCAGTATGGAAAGGGAGGAAAAATGATTTGCTTTAGAATGGAGAAACCTGACAAACTCAGCCAGGTGAAGGATGTTAGTATCAACAGTTAGTAAGACATGTTGATAATAGGTACCAGTCATCTGATGTGATAAGAATGGTACTTTTCATCTGTGGCTTTCCTTCCCCAAACCCATAAACCCATTTCACCATGAGATAAATACCATGTGAATTTCAGTAGAAGGGCTTCCTACAAAATATTTGACTAGACACCTCAAAATTGTTAAGGGCATCAAAAACTAAAACAAAAGTCTGAGAAACTCACAGCTAAGAGGAGCCTAAGAGAGACATCATGGCTAAATGTAGTATGAGTATGATCTATTGGATGGAATCCTGGTACAGAAAAAGAACATTAGGTAAGAAAATTTGAATGAAGTATGGACTTTACTTAATAATAATGTATAATATTGGTTCAATAATTGTGATGTGTACCATACTAATGTAAGATATTAATAATAAGGAAAACTAAGTGTGAGTATGTAAGAATTTTCTGTGCTATTGTCTTAGTCTATTCAGGCTGCTATAACAAAAACCATAGCTTACATAGTTTACAAACAGCAGAAATGTATTCCTTATAGTTCTGGAAGCTGGAAATGTCAAGATCTTAGGCACAGGCAGATTTGCTGTTTTGTGAGGGCCTGTTTCCTGGTTTGTGGATGGCACATTTTTGCTACGTCCTCACATGGTGGAAAAGGGACATGGCAGCCCTCTGGAGCCTCTTTTATTAAAAACACTAGTTTTATTTATGAAGGCTCTGCCCTCATGACCTAATAAATTCCCAAAGGCCCCAACTCCTAATACTATCACATTGGTGATTAGGTTTCAACACATAAATTTGGACACAAACATTCAGACCATAGCAACTATCTTTGTAATTTTTTTTTTGGAACTCTAAAATTGTTCTAGTATGAAAGTTTTTCTTAAAAAGAGAAGGTAGTCATAGTGTGGAAGAAATTTTTTGCATAGTGTGACAGGTAAAGATTAGCATCTAGGATATGTAAAACACTATAACAAATCATAACTAAAAATCATATAATCTGAAAGAAAAATTGGGAAAGCATATGAACCATCAATTAACAAAATAGGTACCCCTAATAGCAATAAAAATATGAAAAGCCCTAATAGCAATAAAAATATGAAAAGTATCTTAACCTTACAATTCATAAAGGCAGTACAAATTTATATTACAATATGATGAAACTACACATGCATCATATGATTTAAAAGTTTTTAAGTGTGACCATGTAGAAGGAGAGGTAGAACAATTACAATTCCCATGCTCTAATTATAGAATGAAAGGTCAAACATGCTAGAAAGTTAATTATATTTAATAGAGTTGAGAACAAACCATGCTTTCAACTCAATAATTCAGCCTTAGTGTATGTATATGATAGAGCAGTCTCTGTCCTACTGGTGATTTTACGCAACTGAGGAATGTGCACCCGCGTTCTAGGGGATACACAGGCATGATTTTATGGAACCACCTGATACAGTTTGGATTTGGGCAGAGACCCAAATCTTGTGTTGAATAGGAGGAGGGGCTTGGTGGGAGGTGACTGGACCACAGGTGCAGATTTCCCTCCTTGCTCTTCTCATGATGGGTTCTCAAGGGATGTGATCTTTCAAAAGTGTGTGGCACTTCTCTCTGCTCTTTCTCTGTCTCTCCTGCTCCAACATGGTAAGACATGCTTGTTTCTCCTTTGCTTTCTGCTATAAGTTTCCTGAGGCCTCCCAGGCATGCTTCCTGTTAAGCCTGCAGAACTGTGAGTTAATTAAACCTCCTTTCTTCATAAATTACCCAGTCTTAGTCTCAGGTAGCTCTTCATAGCAGTGGGAGAACAGACTAATACACCATCCTGTAGACATTCAACTTCATTTTAGAATTTTTAGAAATGAGTCTTTAGAAAACAGGTTTGTCTCTTTTTCTTTTCTTTTCTTTTTTTTTGAGACAGGGTCTTGCTCTGTACCCCAGGCTGTAGTCTCAACCTCCCAGGCTCAGTTGATCCTCCCACCTCAGCCTTCCCGGTAGCTGGGACCACAAGTGTGTGCCACAATACCTGGCTAGTTTTTTATTTTTTTGTAGAGATAGGGTTTTGCTGTTATTCAGGCGGGGTTCAAGCCCTTGAGCTCCAGTGAACCTCCCATCTCAGCTTCCCAAAGTGCTAGGATTATAAGCATGAACCACCATGCTCGACCTACCTATTTTCTTTTCTTACCTACCTCACCTTCACAATCATGCTTTTTTTTAGAGAAAGGGAAACAGTTTCCCTCAGTGAACCATACTATGATGACTTGGCCTAGGTCTAAAAAAATATCTGCTTGCCAAAGAGACATTTCAAGAATACATAGCTCATGAAAGACAGTCCCAGGACTGCAAACACTAAGCTTGGTTATTAAATATTGAAGGTCAGTGGTTACATTCATCCATGTGACTAGAAGAAGTCAAAGGCCCCGTCTTTATATTTTTAATTTTTACTTCTATCTATCTTAGAAATAGAATTTTAAAATGAGATGGTTGTCATGGAGATGAGTATGAAAGCATATTTATTTGAATTGAAACATAAAGTCATATATTTCTGACAGAAAATAAGTCTGATAGCTGTTTGTTTTGACAATGAAGACTGGGTATCCATTTAAGTTAAATGATACATATTTTCTATCAATCAGATTCACCAAATCTGCTCTGAGGTTTTGACCAAAATATATTTAAAGCATGAATACAAAATATAATATGCTGAAACATGTATCTTTTGCAATTCTTAAATTTGAATTAAAAAATAGGTGTTAACTTAAAAATGTGTAGGGTGATATGTAGTTTTCAAATAAACTAAATGTCTGCCAAAGGGAAACTGAATTAATGAATTCTGGTATATTCAAACAATGTAATAATACGTATCATCAGTTCAAATGAATAGATTTACATATATCTTCAAAAACCTCAAAAATAAAGCAAGCTGCAGAATATATTCTTTGAGTATCCTGTCATCTAGTATTTATTGAGATGCTATTATATACCAAGCATTATGTTAGGTGCTTGGGATATAGTAATCAACAAACAAAAACTTTTGCTCTTATATGGCTCACATTTTCTCAGAGAAGAAAAACAAACAAACAATCTACAAACAAACAAAATATCAACAAATACACATGATGCTAGAGCTATTTGTCAAATAATGATAAAAATGGGAAAGAAGATAGGGAATGCTAGCATAGGCAGTGTGGGATGAGGTACCAGTCTTAAAAGGCTGGTGAAAGTCTGTCTCACTGGTGACAATTGAAGAAAGACCTGAACTACAGGAGCCAGTAATCCACGTGGTCCTCTGGAGGATGTGAGTAATGGGGAAAAGGAACAGGAAGTGGAGAGGCCAAATATGGAGAGTTTGAGGAACATTAAGAAGGGTATGTGGCTCATACAGAGTGAGCAAAGGAGGGAAGTAATCAAGGGTCTTGTAGAGCTAAGAGCTTCTAGATTGTGAATGAGATAGGAGTCATTGGAAGGTTAGAAAATTATCTGATTCCAGTTATTAAAAGATGACTTTTCTTTTTAAGTACCTAAGTTTCAAAAAAAAAAAGCTGTAGATGTAGAGGTCAAAAGAGGGAATACAGTGCTATGATTTGGATATGGCTAATGTGTAATGTTGTACAAAACCTTTCATATGACATTTATTCATTTCCACTATCTAGAGAGACAACTTTGAGTGGAGAGTGAGGAGATGGGAGTAACATGTCAACTACATCAACATTGAAGTGTATAATCATACCAGGCCAACTATGTGTGTGTGTGTGAGTGCCAGTGAGCTATGAAGATAGATTTTAAAAAGAGTGGCAAAAAACACTGTCTTACACAAACTCTTTCAGAATACAGAAGATACTCCCAGATAATTTTATGTAATCTTGATAACAAAATCTAGCAATAACATTACAAGAAAGAAAAATGCAGTTCAATATCTTTAATAACATACTTGCAAAAAAATTATTAATGCAAATCAAATTCAATAATTTGTTAAAAGGATTATATATTACAACCAGGGCTGTAAATGTGTATTTAATATTAAAAATCCATAAATATAAGTTGCCTTAACAGGAAAGACAATCATGAACATTTTAATAGATATAGAAAAAGTGATTAAATTGAGTATTTATGGTTAAAAAAACCTTATTAAATTAAACAAATTAAAAATAGAGTAGTCCTCTTTTAATCTAAGAAATAGTATCTACAAAAACATCCTACATAAAACATTATATTTAATAATGAATTATTGAAAACTTTTCTCTTGAGAACAATCATAAGGAAAGGATGCTGAATATCATCATTCTTTTTTGATATCACATTGGAGACCATAGTCAGTGAAATAAGACAAGAAAATTAAATAAAGCATTTAATTTAGAAAATAAAAACACAATTTTGTTGCTATTGGAGGATATGCTTATGTATAAAGAAGATCCAAAAGAGTCTACAAACTCTAAGAAATGAATTTAACAATATCACTGGGCACAAGGCCAACAGATAAAAATTGTATATCTATATGCTAGCCACTAGCAACAAACCATTATAAAATTAAAAGTTTTAAATAGTATAATTTTCAAAAGCACTGAAAGTCAGAAACGTAGAAATCAATCTGGTAATTGATGTGCCAGACCTCTTTACTGAGGAAGAGTAAAGAAGACCTAAACATATAAAAAAGAAAGCATATTCATGAATTGGATAACTGTTTTAGAGCCAGAAGTTCTCTATTTAGTCAGTAGATTCATCACAAACCCAACTAAAATTTCAAAAGTTTGGTTTGTGAAAGTTGACAAGATGATTCTAATATTTATATGGACATACAAAGGTCTAAGAATAGCCAAGACATCTTGAAGAAGAGAAATGAAGATGGAGAAGTTACACTGTAAGATATCAAAACCAAGAAGGTTTGGCATAAAAACAAACAAAAAATGCAGACAAAATTAACAGGACACAAACTCCAAAAAGAGATTTACACTGAATTGTAATAAAAGTGAAATAAAAATGATATTACATTGCAGTTGGATATTCATTTGCAGCCCCTTCCTCACACCATACATAAAATCAAATCCAATATGATTATAGACATAAATGGGACAAGTAAAAATAAATTTAAATTAAATAAATAAGCTTTGAGAAGAAAATATAGGAGAACATCGTAATGAGTTGGGTTAGCAAAATTTTCTTATACAGGATACAAAAATAGGAAGTCAAAGTGGACAACATTAGAATTGAAAACTTTAAATGATCCAAAAATATCCCTAAGGAAGATAAAACAACAACCCATGAAATGGTAATAGTCATTTTCAATATATATACCCAACAAGGGAGTCCTATTCAGAACATATAAAGATCTTCTATAAATCAATAAAATAGAGACAATCATTTTGTTAAATGTAGAAAAACTTAAACATGCATGTCCCAAAATAAAATGACAAATGAACTGAAACGTGTTCAATTTTGATGACAGTCATCAGACAAATGCGAATTCAAACCACAGTTAATACAGCTGTACAAACTAAGAATGGTTAAAATAAAAACGACTGTCAGTACCAAGTATTGGAGAGTTGATATCATCTAGAACTTTCATACAATGCTGGTATAATTGTAAATTGGTAAAAACACTTTAGAAAACTGTTTACAATAATTTACTAAAACTGAATATATGTAGCTAATGACTCAGTAATTTTTGTGGCAGTGCTATTCAGACTATCTCTATAAATTGAAAGTAATCCCAAAGCCTATCAACTGTAGAATGAATAAATTATGATTATTAATAAAATGAAATACTGTACTCCGATGAGAATGAACTGGAGCCATATGCAGCATTATCCATATCTCACCAACATAATGCTGACCCAAAAATCTATACATAGGAGTACACACTCTGTGGTCCCACTCGTATAAAGTTCAAAAGTAGACAAATCTAACCTATTGTATTAGAAATCAGATAATGATCATTTGGGGAAAAGAGGTCACAAGGAAGGCTCTTGAGTTCCTGAGGATATTCTGTTTCTGAATCCAGGTACTTGTTATTTAGACGTGTAGACTATTAAACTTCGTTGAGCTGGTATATTCATGATCTCTAGACTTTTCTATAGGTATGTAACACTTAAATATTATTACAAAAATATCATGTACTTGAGGAAACTAGAGGAAAAAAGGTTAAAAATGAATTTTTTTATTTTCAAACTCTAATAGAAAATAAAAATTTTAAACAAATTTTTAAAAAATTAATAGCAGAGCCCCAAACATAAAATGTACCAGGAAGAAGGAATTCAGTAAGAAAAGGCAGAACAGATCCAGACCTGATTGTAAGCGGTGAGTAAAGCCCAGTATAGTAGGTTCAAAGAAACCTGTTCTATATTAACTCCCTGGCTGTGATATATCCCTTGTATTAGTCTGCTCTGGCTACCAATACAAAAATATCACAGACTGGGTGGCTTAAACAACAGAAATGTATTTCTCACAATTCTGTGGGCTGGAGGTCCAATATAAATTGTCAACAGGCTTGGTTTCTTGAGAGGTCTCTCTCCTTGGGTTGCTGATGGCCTCCTCCTCCTGAGTCCTCACATGGTCTTTCCTCTATGTGTGTGTGCATCACAGGTGTCTCTGTGTGTCCGAATTTCCTTTGTTTTACAAGGGCACCAGTCAGATTTCATCAGGCCCACCATAATGTCTTAATCTCATCTTCAAAGGCCCTATTTCCAAATACAGTCACATTCTGAGGTAGTTAGGGGTTAGGGCTTCCACGATTGAATTGTGGAAGGGGCCACAATTCAGCCCAATCGCCCCATTGAAGTTGGAAAAATAGCTAATAACAAGACTAGAAAGAGCTACTGCAGTATACTCTATACTTTATTTTGGGGGCTCCAGGAACATCACACTGTGGGACTTCCCTCTGAGCATTATACTAAGAGATAAAGCGCTCCCCTCCCCCTCTTTAAAACTGACTTTGACACTATAGTGATTTTGTGAGAATTGAAAGCATCAAAGATCAGCAGAGATAGTAGTAACATGACCTTATTGAGGGCTTTTGATCACAGGAGTTTTGAGAGGAAGAAAGGACAGTTGGAAAAATTCCACACAGAACATGAATCTTGAATTGTGTGACAGGGGAAAGTTGGATTGGGCCAGGACAGAAGGGACAGTATTGTAGGATACAGGTAAAAATAGGAGGAGGAGGAGAGGAGTGTGAGCAAAAATTAGTGTGTGTTTAATATCATACACTGGACAATTAAATTAAAAATATTTGTGGAGTTTAATGATTGTTCTTCAGTGATGCCTTGGACAATATTTTTGACTATATTAAATGTTTGTTGAACAATGAATATTTGTTGAAAAAATGAATTGAGCCATGAACATGTAATTAATTTTTGTTGCCAACAAATATCTGTAATAATTCTCAGGCTGTTGTTTATGTTCCTTGATTGGACATCATTCAAAAAGATCATTATTTTTCTGTTCCAATTGAAGATCTGTAAATAGGGTTTGACCAGCAATTTAGCATTTAGAAGGCAGTTAATGAGAAAAGTTAACTACTTCCAGAAATACAATGTGCAGAACACAGAAGCTCTAACCAGATCAGTTCATATAAAAGTAGAAATTGTCCCCTGGACAATTTATATTTTTCAGTTTCCCATTTCCTTACTCCATGTCCATATCTCTTTCCTTCTATTTCTGCTCCTTTCCTGTCTGTATCTGACAATTACTTTCTTCTTCATTTTATGTCTCTCATTGAGTGTCCTCATTGCTGTGGGGACATTTTTTTTTCACTATTTCTTCCCTTTCCCTGGCTCTTTTCCTTTCTTTACTATTTTTCTACTTCATCTTTTCTCAAAATCCACACCTTTTCCTATTTAAATCAGTCATTTGAAATCAGGTGTATTTAAAAACCACTATGCTGTGTTTGTCAAATAAAATGTTACTAAATTTTAAAACTAGTCCAAATATCACTTTATATGACTGATATGGTTAGGCTCTATGTCTTCACCCAAATCTCATCCCGAATTTTAATCTCCATAATCCTTACGTGTCAAGGGAGAGACCAGGTGGAGGTAACTGAATCATGGGGGTAGTTTCCCCCATGCTGTTCTAGCAATAGTGGGTGAGTTCTCAAGAGATCTGCTGGTTTATAAGTTCTTGGCAAGTTCCTCCTTCAGTGGTTCTCTCTCCTGCCACTTTGTGAAGAAGGTGCCTGTCTCCCCTTTGCCTTCCACCATGATTGTAAGTTTCCTGAGGCCTCCCCAGCCATATGGAACCGTGGGTCAATTAAACCTCTTTTTGTTATAAATTACCCAGTCTTCGAAAGTTCTTTATAACAGTGTGATAACGGACTAATGCAATGACTCTAAGGGAAAGTACAAATCAGTTGTATTCCAATGGCAGAGGAATGGTGTCCTCAATGTCTTAGAGTTTCTTCAGGAAATTCCCTGACCCCTAGATTGAGTTAACATTCTCTCCTCCCCTAGTATGTTCTTAAAAACATAATAAAATTCAACTATTGCTACTTGTGTTACACTGAATGACTTTTGTGTGCTAATGTCTAAATTCTGTGAAGTCGGAGATTAGTCAGTTTTGTCCATCCTGTAAGCCCTAGCGCCTATGAGTACCTGGAACATTCATTACTAAATGAATAAAGTAATAAGTTTCAGTTGATTCTTGTTTTTATCTTGTCAAAAATAACTCTCCTTCCTCAGTCCTTGTGAGCCATCTAAAACTTTTCTACTCATTCCACAGTTGCCTGAAAATGTGAAGACCAGAAATGGACTGAGGCAAATGTGATAATGAAGACATTCTCATAGGCATTGGGTTCTGAGATCAATTCCTTAAATTTTAAAAGATTCTTGCTGTGATCTCATCTTTAATCCATAATGTGCTATTCATTTCTCTATTTTTCCTTGATGCTCCAGAAGTATATTTTTTAACATGGCTTTACACACCAAAGTAGACTAGATTTTCTGCCTGTTAACGATGATGGGCCTCTTTTACTTACAGTATAGTACTGAGTTGTGTTTCTTATTCCCATCCTGCAATGTGTGTGTGTGTGTTTCCTAATAACACAGGTAAAGCACTGATAAATAAAGATAAATTGTTGGCTTTGTTCCAAAACAAGCTTGTTGTTCTAGGACCCCAAACTGTCTCAAACATCATTAAGAAGCAGCAGGCCACCTAAGGTTGTGCATCAATTAGCAATTAGGTCACACATTGGGTGGTTGCAGGCACTCAGCCTTTGGCCTTGTTCCTCGCAGCACACCCAAGCGGGGCACCAGTATCCAAACAATGCCCACCCTGTTGTATCTTGTTCCTTAATTGGGACAACTTAGAGATGCTAATGTGCACAGGCAGACTCTGTCCTCCAATTAGGCCTCATTAGTGACTCTGACAGTGGTGACCACTGCAAAGTGATATTTGCTCTTGGGAAGGCTTTGTGAGGTATTCTGAGCTCCTGCAGGGGAGAAACAAGGATGCATTTTACACTCTGCTCAGCAGCCAGCTCCTTCTCTCAATTTTCTATGGCTGCTGTCAGTTGGGGCTGGCTTTATCTTCCATGGCTCAGATATTATACCACGATTCCTGCTACCTGGGGTGGTCATTTGGACATTCTTACAGATAGCCGCATGTAGAGGACTGGTTTCTGTCTCCCCCTTTGATCCCATCTCTTATCTCTAATTTTACTTGAAATATAGAACATGTGTTCAGAGACAGGCCTATGGCACCAAAAGTTAACACCACTCTGAATTCTGTAGTGTCTCACAGTAATTTTCATCTGACTGAAAAGCAACAAATTGAAAATAATAAACTTGAGAAATGCACAAGAAATAAAGAATGCAGTTATTTTAATTTTTAAAACAGTGTCAAGGATACTTCAAAAAAACAAATTGAGAAGGCTGCTGTTGACTCTTCACAGTGAGAAACTGGTTGTTGTTCTAACTAAATTGTGAGAAAGGCACATACCCCCACTAACAGAGCACTTTTTGTAGATATTCTGGTCTGTGTACACTTAGTTTAAAAGGAGACACAATATGATGCATCATTAGGCTTCCTAACACAAATCCATCTGGGTTATACCACTGTAGAATTCACCCCACAGTCCTGGTAGAAAGAGCTCCTCATTAGGCCAGGCTGGCATGGCAACATTTTCTTACATTGGGATGGGGCAGAACTGGGGGAATGTGATTAGAGCCTCCTGCTGCTATTCTCTCAGTTCACTCAAAAGTCATTATCATTTTTGCTTTAATATTTTTATATTTATTTCTTAAGCATTGAAGGAGTTGAATACATGTACTTTAATAAATAAGACTGGGGACAAATTGGGTGATCCATAATAGGGGACACTCAAAAATGGCAGATCTGAGTGTCATTTGCTTATAATTGCTTTTCAGATTAGTTTGTTTTTGTTTCATTTTTTATCATCATCCACATTCCAACAGCTGCCTAAACTACTGGCATTGCAGTATGTATCAAGACATTTGCCATCTAAAGAGCCATTAGGAGAATAATAAGGGTAGGACTTCGTTGGCCATTTCCATCATGTGATTTTTTTTTTCCCCTAGTTACTTGCATCCTTCTTCCTGCCCCCTTGACTTGTATGAGCAGTTGCTGCAGAGATGGCAGGATGTCAATGCCCCCAAAATTGAACCTGTGATTTGTTTTTCTTTGATTTATGTGCTTGTAGTCAATAAACTTTATAAAGGAAAGTATCAGACTGAACAATCAATCAAAGATAAACAGATTCCTGTCCTTTAAAAGCATTTCAGCCCAGTAGGTGAGTGTCTCATTCATCTTTTGCAGGCATGCTTTCGGCCTTTCCACTGAGACACAACTGACTGCTCACTACAGGCAGCTTTTCTACCAAAGGGCTGCTGCAGTTCAGCTGAGATTTATCAATTTCATGGCACCAGTGGTCCTGACATGGTATCACTTTCAGGATCTAAATGGTTAAGCATGCTGTTTGTATGCTGAGACCTGGGCTTTCCATATACCTGAAAAGAGAGAAAGGTGACTAGATTTAAACACTTTATACTGTATAGTTCTATAAAAATTCATATCATCCACCTTTTTTTCTATTCTAAAAAACCAAATCCCTTCCCTGCAAAAGAGAATTCCCTCTTCGTTCTATTAGTGGTTTCTGAATCTGCCTTCGAATAAGGCAAATGTCATCCTGCATGTTTTGCTTCTCTACAGCACAGATGGTATGCATATGCAGATTGGTGATTTTCTAATCAATACAGTGGCACTTGGGAATATCTGTAAGTATTGTAATAATGCATTAGTCAGGAGTGATGTTGTAACACACTGAGATCATACACATAAATCTAAGACACCATGTCTAGACACTCCAGGGAAGATGGTATGGCATGGGTTAGAGCAGGCATTAAAGGAGGGCAATATTTCAAATATGATGGGAAAATAATGCAATTTGCAGACTTTAATAAAACCATTGGGGAATTAATTTCAGTAGGGGCACATTCTTTCCCCAAACATTCACGTTCTTATGTTTGCTTCATGGACACTTGTAATGAGATACTTTTCACCTGTTATCTCAGGCATAAACACAGAATGGGATCTGTGAATTGAGCTGGATTTTTAATGTGCTGAATATGAAAATAATCCCTTTATAGGTGGTGCTTTAGCTGTACAAAAGTGTATTATGCAAACAACACATAGACAGAATAAACCTTGGAGATTCAGAGTCAGAAGAGTTTATAAATTAATCTCCTAAGCACATCTTGAGCTTGCTTAGAGAATATGTTCAATCATAAAAATTTGACCAACTGAACCTGCAAAGTTTTAATAGGAGCAAGTTCGATGATGAAAAACGATGTTAAATGTATGCCCATTTTAACGCTGCCCAAAAGTTACAGACTGGTTTCACTCTCTGCTGACGCCAATGCCATTTGCTCTCTAGCCCTTTATTTTAATCAACCAGGCTTTGCTTACATTCTGCAGGCTAAAAACTGTCCCAAAGCTAGGTATTCACTCTGACACAAATGCTTTGATAAAAATGTTAAATTAAATGTAGCCAGAAATGAAACCTGGATTTTCTAGCAGAAAATATATACAGAATGTATGGCTTCCCCCGTCAGCCCCTTTCCCAGTAAGTTTCGAGCATTAACACAACAGGCTCCTGGTCCAACAGACCGCTTAGTCTGTCTTCTGGTTGTCATTTTAGTCCATCGCTGCCTTAACTGAAGTCTCCTCAAGTCTCAGGCCAGCTCTGTGCTTCCAACACTCTGGAGGCTTTTCAATTAAAATGTGAGAGAAGCAAAGGCTAGATGGAATCAACCCAATTATCTTTGTAGCCATAGAAATGCACATGATAAATGAACTCCAACCTTTTCCTTTCTGATGACAACTTGGGCTCTGAATAGAGGTGTGATTTATTTTTTTCATTTTTTTGGTGAGTATGAGAAAGAATGCAGTTTTCTTTAGTGTAGAGTGAAACACCACTTACTTGGCAAAATATCTCAAGGCATAACGCTTCCGGCACCTGAACAATTTGGTTGCATGAAAGCTTAAGCTTAGATTTCTTTTCTTTTTTTTCCTCGGACTGCTGGTCCAGAGGGAAAACACATTGCAGCATCTCATTTGTCGATGTCTGTTCTTGCAATTGTAGTGATTCATTTCATATTTTGATTTTGAAATTTGTATTTCTAGATATTTTGCTCTGCATCTTTCCTTCAAATGTTGCTTTTAAAGGGGGGAGTAAGTACACACACAGAAATGTATTCATCCTGCTTAAGCCCTTGACCAACTTCCCTGTTGGTGGAAGGTCATTTGATCTGCATTACTAACACTGGGCACACATTTTGAGAGAAAGGATAGGAAGCTCAGCAAGAGTAAAGATCAATCCACAATTTTCCATATCCCTCAGTTCTTAGATCATTGACACATACCCAGTGGTGACTTCGTATATGTGTTTGTTCCAGGAAGGGACCATGGACAGCCTCAAGAGAAGTAGCATCCACTTAAAACAAGAAATAATTGCCTTCCCTTTCAAACTGAGGAAATACACAAGATTTCAGTCCTGTATTTCTTCTAGAGGTCTTATTCTACTCCACTATTTTCTTTTTCACTTTAACAATCTTCTTTTGCCATACGCAGAGTACATGAGTCAGTTTGTCCTTTTTTCTTCACTAGCCTGCCTACAGTTTGCAATATTGCTGGAGTTTATCCCAGCTGAAGTTTTAGTTGTATAATAATCAAAACTTAAGCCACGTGTTCCTTTTAAGTTTTTTCCCTGTCTTTTTCTAGGGTCATTTTAATTTATTAGTTAGAAGTTTAAACATTTAATGACAGCTATCACCAAAGTATATGTTGAAGAATATGTCTCTGCAAATACTAACAAACTCTTTTATTTGACTCACTTTTAATAATCCAATCCATGAAAACCTGATTACCCAATGTCAGTTTCTCCTGACTCCATAAAAATTTGAAATGATAATATAACCACAGAGATAATGTATATTTACTCTTGTTTAATACCTTATAGTTTACAAAATGCATTTAGGACTATGAGAAAGAGTCTTGGTTGGGGGTGGAGAGAAAAAGCAATGATTGTCAAATAGCATTTATGCATGATACTTCTAATGGGACCATGCTCTGGGCCCCAGCCTGGAGAGGGAGGGTGAGAGGTCTTTTTGAAGGGCTGAGAATCACATTATGAGAAGGAAGAGATCTCGAAAAAGAGACTACCCCTCTGGGTTGGGGGACAGTGAGGAAATTGTAACCATTTCAATCAAATCACAAAAATAGAGAGTTCCTTATACTGAGGGCAAACAGAAAAAAAAAATTATTTTTCATGGGACAAAATTTATTTCTACATTTAAAACTAGATGCATCATTGTGGCTAGTTGATCCCCAAACCCATCAAAGCTGCTCAACTTACATAATGACAACCTTTGAAGATTACTCTTAACTGTCTTTCTCAGCGTAGGAAGATTAGTGTGATAAAAGTACAAAGGGAACAAAATAAACAAAAGACCCTGATTATTTTGGCTTAAGGCTTTGTCTCTGTTAAAATGCAAATGTCTCTATAGAAGATAACATTTTATTAGTCATTTACACTTCAATAATAATGATATGATCAGATTCTCACCAGACAGATTTTAATCCACGTCTTAAGAGACCAATGACAGAGGGTACCTCAGAAGAATGAAGAGTGTGTCAACTAATTGGGGAGGGTGGGTAGGAAGCCCGGGCAGGGGAGTTATAATCACAGGAAGCTGAATAAACTGAAAATTTGCTTCTTTGCTTACCAATTACACCCTGAGCTACCGTGCTTTTGCCATTGCATCCCCAGAAGTTGAGACTACAACACGGGTACTTCTAAAATAAATCTTTCTTTGTATACACTCCACTAAATTCAAAACTGAAAAAAAAAGCACTAAGAGCTATTTTCCCAACGTGGGACAATATGCACAGAAGGTATTGAGTCACACAGTGAAAATACAGATTTCCCATCTTGTGGTGCTTAACAAGAATGTTGGGTTCCCTCTGTCTCCTAGTTCTTATTTACCTCCTGTTTTCTTCAGAAGAGCAATGCATCATCAGATGGCAGACTGCTGATTAGTTCAGTCTTAGGCTCAGGAATATCCACACTAGGTCCTCTACATACAGAATCTGCCATTTCAAAGTCTATGTCTCTCTCTCCCCACCTCTAAATCATTTTAAACAACTGACAATATAAAATGCTTAAAACAATGCTGAAATTTGCTTGAATTACTCACAAAATGTCTCTAGGTTGTTTTTCTGTTTTTATGCACCTCCCTTTTTTCACTAATTATGTATGCTAAATAAAAGGACAATTTTCTCCTTTCCTAATATTTTGGAAGAGATAATGATTATATAATATTCTATATCAATAATGCCATACAAAAAGAAAATGTCATTCAGAAGTATCTGTGTTAAATTAAATTGCCTAAACAGCCTGGTGAAGTGGACATACGATGGACTTGCAAATCAAATCCGACCCACTGCAGCATCCTCTCCTGTAAGATGAAGGGATTGGGCTCTCAGCAATAGCAAAGTGGTTCCCTCTTGCAGGTCAACTCAGACCAGTTGCTAGTGCTACCTGAACTCCTGTGTCTTTTTGGGTTGGTTTGTTTTTGTTTTTGAGATGGGATCTTACTCTGTCTCCCAGTCTGGAGTTCAGTGGTGTGATCATGCTCACTGCAGCCTTGAACTCCGGGGCTCTAGCCATCCTCCCACCTCACCTTCCTGAGTAGCTGCAGGCACATCCCACCACACCCAACTAATTTTTTAATTTTTTGTAGAGACAGGGTCTCACTATGTTGCCCAGGTTTGCACTGCTGTTTTAAAAAGGACTGTGATTCTCAGTCTGTGCTCTACAGAAAGAATTTCCATTATTCATCAACATCTGCCAAAGGCAAGGACCTGGACCAGCAGGACCTGGACCAGATTCTGCCACCCTAGAATGAGATGATGTTAAAATGCTTCTTCGAGTTCTGGAACCTTAATTCTCAGCCACAGAATAATTTGCATGTATTATAAACACACACACATACACACAATTGAAAATTATCAATACTTTGTATTTTTAAGGAAAGCTGAAAATTATCAAGACTTATTTATATATTCAAAGTAAAGTGAGTTAATAATGGGATCAAGTGAGGTTTACTGTGGCCTGTAGCACCTAGTTTATTTTTCTGTATTTTTTAATATCTGCAAGTTTTGCCCCATCATCTGAAACAAACATTTTGCCAATTCCTAGTGCTTGAAACCAAAAGCCACATAGTTCATTTCTATTTCTACGTGCTGATAGCTCTGTGATGAAGTAATTCCACTCAAATAAAGATACTTGTGAAGTTTTGGATAAACTCATATGCTTTTAGATGAACCACACTTTTCGTCTATATATTCCCTCCTATCATCAGCAATTGTGACAACCAGTGTGTAAGTTCATTTTATACCAGCCCATTCAAATGTGTGATTGATATTAAATTAGGAAATCCCATGTGATCACACCATATCACAAGTTGGGAATGACTTTGTGTTTGAGGAGCTTAATTATCATTTTGTCTCTTTTAAAAGACAAAGAAATCTTAATCAGCAATATACCCTGTAAATAACGTTGTTCTCTTCACACTGAAAACCATTTAATTCCCCGTTATCTCACTTCATTAGCCAAATGTCCTGTTTAGGCAAACTCTGAATATGAGGCACATTATAATGAAGTAGGAAAATAATATTTAGAAACAGCCTTGAACAGAAAGAAAAAACTCAGCAGAACAGAAGTCCATGTAGATCAATGTATTTATCATAGCCCAGGTTATTTCAGGAATCTCATTCTATTATGATTGACCTCGGAAATGTGAACAATTTTCACCCGTTATACTAAGTAAACGATGAATTCTTGCAGGCACAAAAGAATAAAGAAAGTTAGCAATTAGTTTTTTTATGAAAGAATTTGAATATATGTAAGACTTTGGGCCAAACGAAGAAGGCTGTGGGAACCAGGAAAATCTTTTGTGTCACCAGCTCATCTCTCTATCTACCATCACCCTTTCCTCTAGAAAAATATCATTTGACATGCAGTGAAACATGAACAAGGAGTGCTTTAATTGGAAAAATAATTACAAAGAAGAGCCAGCTAATGGGTGTATAAAGAAGGAAGGTGGCCCCAAGAAGGAGGTGTGGAAGATGCCACAGGCAAACGTGAACCCTTCAGAGATGCGTTAGCCTCTGCTAGCAAACCACTTTCTTCTCCCACTCAGATTGCTTTCTTGGTCACTGCTCACTCACCAGTATCAAGGGCCTTGCCCTAAAATAATGAGATCTAAGGCAATCAGCCTAACAGAAATGACCCCTCATTGTCAAATTAAAGTGGTTCCCTCAACTAGAACAGTTTCAGGAACTGCTGTTCCCTTGACAGCTCAGAGAATGAGAAGGTGTAGACGTCAAGCGGCCCTTCCTGCTCCTGCTACTTCTTAACACTAGTGGAAGGAGTTATTGTAGCTCCTTTATAGAGATGAAAGCACCCCCACCCCAATGTGTGCACGCCCACACGCACTCACAAACACATAATACAAATGAGTAATATCCTTTGATATGGATGCTCTTTTCCAGGCCTATCTCTAAAGGAGGATAATGCCTCTTACCCCAATAATACTAGTTTAATCATGTGCCTTGTTTGGCCAATGAGTGAGAAGAATGGAAGTGTCAAATGCCTTTTTCTTTTCTTTCTTTCTTTATTTTTTTTTTGAGACAGGATATCACTCTGTCACCCAGGCTAGAGTGCAGTTGCACTACTTTGACTCACTGCAGCCTCCACCTCCCAAGTTTAAGTGATTCTCGTGCCTCAGCCTTCCAAGTAACTGGGATTACAAGCATACTACCATGCCTGGCTAATTTTTGTAATTTTTGGTAGAGATGGGACTTCAGCATGTTGACCAGGCTGGTCCCAAGCTCCTGATCTCCCACCTTGGCCTCCTAAAGTGCTGGGATTACAGGCATGAGCCACTGCACCCGCCAAATGCCACATCTGAGTAAAAGGTGTAAAAGCCTTCATAAGGTCACATTTTTCTTTTTTGTCTCTCATGAATCTGGCAAAGGGTTTCCAGGGAAAAAAAAATACAGGGCACATGATTAAATCAGAATCAGATAAACAACAAATCTTTTTTGGCATAAGTCTATCCCAAATATTGCAAGAGACATATTTCTGTACCTAAAAATCATTCGCTATTTATCTCAAATCCAAATTTAATTGGATGTTTTGTATTTTCATTTGCTAAATTTGGCAATTCAAGTTTGGCAGGATCCCAGATAATAGCTGCTATATTGGCCAGTGTTCTAGAACAAAGAGAAAGTAAACAGGGCTTCAGCAGACCTACAGCCAACCTAAAATGTGATCGAGCTGTGTGGTCTTAAGCCACTTAGAGTTGAGGGTCATTTGTTTCTGAAGTAAAATCTAGAAGAAGCTTACTGATAAAACTATCATTTTTCTTCACTAAGATTCTATTAAAACCCATAAGTAGGAGAAGTTAGGGAACACTCCTCTTTGGTAGTAGTTTGAGTCTCTTCTATGTCCACTCTTCACATCAGTTTCTATGTCCTCTGCTCATCTGCATTGTTCTAGTTCCATGTTGTCCAATGTTGCTTTGATCATTCCTTTTTTTATCAGAGTCCCTCTGTTAATGACAGCTGTCAGTCTTCCTGCCTGCAACTAATGTGGCTTTAGCCTCCGTGGTACAGAGGTTTTCTCCCTCACTATACAAATTTCATCAATAGTGCTTTTAATACTTTGCTTGTGTCAGTCAGTCCCTAGTTGCCACTGCAGGAATTGGGTGCAAATTTTGCACTATACCAAGTGCCTATCACCTCTATAGACATTCTCACTTTAAAATGTATTCTGATTGTACAACAGTGGTTTACCATTCCAGAAGTGCTTACTGGATCCCTCTCGACTGAGAGTCAGGTATTGGCTTTACTGTGATGAACAAAGCAGATGGGATAATTGGCCTCATGGAGTTTATAATCTACAAGGGGAGGGGATGCACAGACTTTACTTGATTTTTAAAAAATAAGTATATTACAGGATTTGTATGTTTCCTCCCTCTCTCTAACCATCGTCCCTTCCAATTCACTCACAAGCTCTTTTCCTTTAAGATTTATTTCTGTTTTTCATTATCAAATGTCCCTATATCAGCAGCAGCTGGTGGTTAAAACTTTTTTATCTTCTGCCAATGTGAGTTTTTTATTTTAACTTTTTAATGCTCCTTTAAACAAAATTTATAATTGGTTCCCTTAGGGAATATGCTATATTTTACTCTTGTATGTGTTAATTCAAATAAAATACACTCTACCAAATGCTCACTTTCAGTGGATTCAGGGAAGGGAGGAAGTGTTGTAAAAAGAAAGGCATGGTCTCTGCCCTCAAAGAGCTTAGGCATGATCTCCCAGCAGGGGTCGGGCACGGTGGCTCACACCTGTAATCCCAGCAATTTGGGAGGCCAAGGCGGATGGATCACGAAATCAGGAGATGGAGACCATTCTGGCTAACACAGTGAAACCCTGTCTCTACTAAAAAATACAAAAAAATTAGCCAGGCGTGGTGGCAGGCACCTGTAGTCCCAGCTACTCCGGAGGCTGAGGCAGAAGAATGGTATGAACCTGGGAGGTGGAGCTTGCAGTGAGCCAAGATCATGCCACTGCACTCCAGCCTGGGCGACAGAGCGATACTCTGTCTCAAAAAAAAAAAAAAAAAATCTCCCAGGAGAAATTAAAACCAAGACCTCTGAAATAGTTGACTAATTATATATGGTACAAGTAGTAAATGTTAAAGAAGTGGTTAAAATAACGAGAGTTCTAAGATTTCAGAGAATGGAGATCTTTCTGTGGACTCAAGAACTCAGGAGGTAGAAACTAAAAATGTGGCCCAGAAGAATGACAAGAGTTTTATTGGACATAGAGGAAGAGGCGGGCCTGTCAGGCAGGAAGCATGGCAAAAGAACTTAGCTGAGAATGGGTAGGGAGGAATTGTGTAGAAATGATGGCAAGTACTGCCACAGGTGGCTTAGGGGCTTCTGTTAAGAGACCTTGAAACCCAGACTCAAGAGTTTGCACTCTAATGATAACAGGATATAAGTAAATGTTTTGAACCAGATAATGACATGGTAAACTCTAATTTGCTTCTTCTTAATAATGCTGCTACTGTAACCTTCATTTGTTTGTAAGATAGAATCTAAACTTATATAGGCCTAGCTTTTAGCATCTCTGTGTGTGTGCATCTGTGTGTTTGTATACGTGACTGTTTATTCATGGCCTTTAGATTGGTTTCTACTCAAAACTACATTTTCCTCTAATGGAGTTGCAGGAGGCAAAATGTATTCATGATACATATTTTAATTACAGGTGGCAGGAATCCAGTGTGAAAAGCTTTACAGAAATAGGAGAATTTATTGGGAGAATAATGAGATATCCCATAGAATCCAGGAGAAATCTAAGCTACAGAAATGTCAGTAATACAATTGGGCTCAGGAACTATCCAGGAATAGAAGAATTCAGGATTTTCTTTATCTCTAGTCAATGTACCTTTTTATTTATCTGCTCCATTTTTCTTTCTCCTTGTGTAAATCAGTTGATTTACATTCTATGGCATAAAATTAATGTGAGGAACTCTCAGATTAATTTACAATTAACATCTTTAGTTTCAGGAGACAATGCCAGAGCTCTCACTCTAAAATTCACAATCTCAGAGAAGGGGTTCAGTGGCCCAGTTTGATTCAGGTTCTAACTTCTTATATATCAACTGTGACCCTCTGTGGGGCAGAGTCATATTGTATAAAATCATTGCTCCTGTGTTAAAAATGTGAATGCCAAGGGGAGATATTTCTAGAAAAGTTGAGGATGGACCACCAGAGAAGAAATGTGTCTTGCACACAGAAGTGACCATCTCAACCATCTTTTAATAAGGGAATATATAATTTTAACTAAAAGGGCACTTATTACACAGGAATGCTCAATCACCATCCAAAGCTTAGGCCAAACTGAGGCAGTTTGGATAGGCTCTCAGAGCCTCATTGTTTCCTATATTTCTGCTCTACTATCTTACAAGTTAAGTGTCTGGGTTCCATCTTTAACAGGAAGACAGAAAATGGAAACCTAGAAGATAGAACCCTGATGGAGAGGTGACTTGTGAATAAATATCCCTGAATAAATATTGGCCTGCGCCAATAGTTTCTGCATTGCTGGAATGTTCTTCTCAAAATTGCCTTAGCCAAGGGTTCATTGGTCAGCCTGAGCATGTGATACAATGATTTATTTAATTGAAAGCAAGCAGAAACAGATGGGGACATCAGCTGCTACTGCACATTGGTTGCTACTACTGGAAAATTGGTTGCTGTAACAAGCACACATGGGAAAGAACAAAGTGTTGAGATGATCACAAATGGGATTATAAAGGTTAATACATGTGTATAGTTATTACTTTTCAAGCTATCACTAAGATTCATCTTTGAACTGGAAATCAGGATAAACATCTCAGAAATTTGAAATGGCAAATGTCAAGTTTCTGTATTTACCTATTTGCATGTATGTGTGCTCTTGCATTAAGCCGTTTAGTTTACTGCAATATGCATTTCAACTGAAATATAAACTCATAGAAGCAGGAAGCTCGTTTAAAATTTTTTTGGCTATAAATCCTCCTCTCCCCCCACTTCTACCCATCTTTTGTGTCTAAAACATTAACTTGACCCAGGAATTGTTCAATGAATATTTACTTATTGGTGGATTTATGACATAAATATTTTAGTAAGAATCCTCAGATTGTCATATGCAAAGTGAGTTGGGTAGTAGATGGAGAAAAGACTAAATATAGCAAAATACATTTGTCTCAGCTTACTAGTCTGTAGACATACTGATTAGGATCTCTACAGTCCGATAGCAATGGATCTGAAAAGAAATAATTATTTTTCAAAAAGACTATGAAGAAAAGGAATAATAGGATTTAGAAATTGTTTGGCTATTGTGTGTTCAGAAAAATAATTAGTAAAAGGTAATGTGAATTTTTAAACTAGGCGAATAATAGAGTTAGGGAAAACTAGAGGGAGATTTGAAGGAAGAATAAGTTTTAGGAGATTCAAAAATATTTAAGTGGAAATAACTAATAATATTTTATTATTATGACATAACATTTTCCAAAATAAAGTGCCAAGATGCTTTAAAATGGATTTCAAGATGAACATGCCTATTACTAAATAAAAGCTGACGTCTGGAAAATTATCTGAGATGATAATCAAAGCCATAAGATCTGATTCTTAAAAATTTGAAGCAAATTTTAACTAGACTACTGCCATGCTTTAAATTTACATATATGAATGGGGCTGAAAAACAGTCAATGAAAAACTTCAGTAACCTACCATACTAAATATACCTATACTTTGATATAGAAGAAAGAATCTGGATTTGGATTTCAAAGATTTGGATTCTTATCTCACCACTACCACTAACTAGTTACGTAATGTTAGATAAGTCTGATACGCTGACTAGACTCAGTGTCCATGAGTAAAAAGACAGTATTTGTATAGATGTTCTCCAAGATTCCTTCCAGCTCTGAAATTCTCAGATTCAACTCTCAATATGGACTTGCAGACTTGACTTTCAAAGATGCTGTTCTGTGTTTTCACTTAATACAAGGCTACTGATTCTGTTTGACATCCGGAGGTCTTATGGAACCAGGACTCAATTCATAAGAATAAACACATTTGAAGAGATGATTCAGTAATTGTGGGGTTTGTTTTGTCTACAGTAATTCACAATGGCTACCTCAATTTAACCAGTACCTCGTGGTTACAGTAATCAATGATTTTGCAATATTTTTTGATGCTTTACTTCCATATAAAATGTATCTTGGTATGAAAGTTCTGTCACCAGTGGAACACTTAACAATGTCAGGAGATACTTTTGGTTGTCACATCTACTAGGGTGGTATTACTGGCATTTTGTTGTCAGAGATCTGGAATGCTGTTAAACATTCTACAACGCACAGGACAATTCCTCTCTCCTCTAACAAAGAATTCTCCACTCAAGATATCAATAGGGTCGAGTTTGAAAAACAATTTTTCTTCCTCACCTTTCTTAAGTCCATAACAAATCAGCCTTAAAAACATCATACAGTATAGCCATTTCACCACTGTCCTGCTCACTTAGTCTTCTCACATGACCATCCTTGCAAAGTTGAATGGAGGGCACATAACCCTAGTTCTCCTGATTTCTGTGGGGAGAGGGGAGGAAAAAATGAGAACTGAATCTGCAAGATGACCTTAGAGTTCAGTCTAAACTCACAAACTAAGTGATTAAGTTTTCAAAAGGAATTCAGAGTCAGTACAACAACAGGTTTTATTTTTTCTCCCTACTGTATTTGTCACTTTTGAGCAGGTAATTTTGGCGAATAGAAACTAAGACTTACAGGGGAAGCTAATGAGTTTATTCAAGAAGCACAATGTGAAATTAGTGACATCGTTTGGAAAAATTAACTCTCTCAGACAAAGCTTGTAAAAATTGATTAACACACTGGTAGTGGCTATTGAAAGGACATGCTTTCACATCTTTTAGAAAACAACTTTCAGTTATTATGAAAGTGTATACGTATTTGGAATTAACACACATTTATGTACTTAAGTGTTCTTTTTGCTCCTAATGCTCCATTTTTAGTTTCTGCAAATTTGTTCGCAGTTATATTATTTGGAAAATAGGACTGTGCAGAAGCAAACTTGGGCTGGTGATAAAGTGATCTGTGTCACCTGGCTCTATTAGTCTTTTCTTCCCTTTTTGTTATTATTTATTGGCATTTCGCCTGCAGCAAAACGTAAGTTTTAAATGTGGACTTTATGGTGTGTGTGAGTCAGTCTAGGGAGGGTAAAGTATTTCAAGAGCAGTACAAAATATAAGTATTCTTGAATTTTAATTTTAAGCAGTTTAACATAGGTATGCAATGAAGGTTTATTTATTGAATTTGAAAAATTAATTTCTTACAGCCTTGAGTGTATTTTGCTTTGTCTGCCCCTGGGTTTGTACATATTGGTGTTTTATTCTTCCTTTTTAATATTTCAACAGGTGAGGCTGGCAAGAAGGCTGATGATGCTGTTTTACACCTAGAGGTCTTATGGAACCAGGACTGCATTTGTACGCGGAACAAACAACTTTGGGGGATGGTTTAATAATTGCCTTTGGTAGGGCTTGTCTCACATTCATTAAAAACTCCAGGCAAGGCTGCTTCCTTGATCATCATTTCTTTTCAGTTGCCAAGCAAACAAACAAACACAACTCCCTTCCTGATAGTTACTTAGTTATCTAACCTAGAATGTCTTTGACTAAAGTCAACATTTAGAGGTTAGAGGTTGGCAGACATTTGGGTAATTGCTGGAATGGATAACTAGTCTGCTTTTCTTGTTTTTAAAAGCATTTGAGATACTATTTATTTATTTTATTTATTATTGTTTATTTTAACCTTATACCACATTAAGGTTTCATTGTTAAAAATACTTATTGTGTTCTCTCTTTGGTGAATGAAAAATATCATGTTGCCTAATTATCTTTGATGTAGGAAATGACTGCAGCATAATTAATATAAAAGACTGTGATTTTATTATTTAGGAAATGATAAGGGAATACTAAACCTCTGCCTCGTTCATAATTACAGATATTGGAAACCATCTATCTTTTTTTCTCATTTTGTTTTATAACTAGATCTGACTTTAGGCTTATAAAAGTGACATTCTATATGAAGCCCACAGAAATACATCTTGTATAGAAAGTAGACAGCCAGTATTCACTTTTCTGTGTCAAAGGAATGCCCATAAGAATTGTTGGTTGGCGTCTAAATGTGGAGGTAAGTAATAAGCAGGTATTGACTTCTGTTGAGATCAATATCAAGATTTGTTGACCCAAAGAGGTTAAAATTGACTGAAGAGTGGGACAATAAATCTTGTTATTGACTAGAAAGCAGAAGTCAATATATGTATTATTATAAACATTTTTCTTTTGATGTAGATGATAGGGGTGGAGTCATTTTTAAGACCTTAAATGCACATGACCATATGTCTTTTATATCATAGTGGTGGCCAATACAGGCTCCTTGGCTTATTAAAACAGTGGCTATTCACATGACATCAACCACATACCTGGTTCATCATTCGCCATTTCAACCATCTTTCTCCCTATACTTTAGGCCCTCTTTTCCTGATTAATTTCAAATTCAGATGTGGAACACACAAGCTTGTATAATGAAACTTCGTTTTTTAAAAAACAAAACACACTTATCCTTTGTTTCTCTAGACAGCAGTTGACATCTTCTCAACAGCCTTACATTTTCAGGCAATGGAAAGACTTCCTTATAGGCTGCAGTTTGCAAGACGACTCTTCCCCTCAGTTGAGCTATTATATTTACTAGGTCATCTAAAAAGCAGGTCACTTTTAAAGATTGACTTTTAAAAAATGTATATTTTAAATGAGGAGTTTTTTGAAACCACAAAATATATGCAAGTTAGGTCATTTCTAAGACTTTCTATTCGTCACTAACCAGCCATTCACAGAAAGCCAAATTGAGATTTTATTTTTCTATAGTTGAGAGAAGTAGAAATGGAAAACAATTTCCCATTGTTCCAAATAGCTCTCATGTTGATAAAAAATTAAATTCTGTACATCCAAGCTGAACAGAGCATGCAGGGCTACACTAAGTCTCTGTTCTATAGTTTTGCCTGAACTGAGGTCTGCACACAGCATCATGAATGCATGAAATCCTAGAGGAAGAGTCAGCCAGAGCATCAGTGTTTTAGATTACCAGCCCAAAATTCTTTCACGCCATATGAATCCACCCTTCTACCTCCATCTCTGGCTACATGGTAATAATGAAGGAAAAACACAGAAGTTTCTTTCCTTTCTAGGCACCTCCCAAAAGAGGGTACTTTAGAAGCAATATTCAAGTCCATAAATGCTCAGAAATCTGTTAGGGATGAAACATGAGAGATGCCTTGAACGTCTCACACTATGGGGTGTCTCCAATTCCTTAATACACCCCATTGTGCATCACGGCTGGAGAACGCACTGCACAACCCATTTCCTCCTTTAACTGTGAATCTCCTTGCTTTTATGGCTTCAGATTTTAATGGTTGAATTACATTTACATCTACTTGTGCATTTGCCATCAGCAGCCAAGTTCCAGCCTTAAAGCCTTTATGAACTTTGAGAATAAGTTTCTCATAAACAACCTCATTTGGTTTATCCATATAAATTCACACAACAATTCATAGTGCTAAGAAGCTCCAGAGACACCTCTGTACTAAATGGCAGGTCTTTCTGTCTTTACTGGTTTTAAGGAGTTTACAATGAATCATAGCTCAAGACAAATCGGTAATTAATTTGCAATAATTCCAAAGCCACTGGAAATGTGGCAAATGTTGGTTAGCTAGAGGCATTGATCAGTTCAATTAAGTTTTAGAATCTGTGGTTTTTAGTGAGAAGGAAATAGTTCTATAACGGGAACACACCCAAATAGTACAGAAGAGCCATCTAATCATGTAACAGAATATTGGTACTATTATAGATATGCATCCAGGTTTATACACCAAAATATCTGTGTTTTCATCCTAAACACAGGAAAGTGTGTAAGGCAAAAATGTAGCTAGAGGACAGCTCTGGGATACCACTCTGAGAAAAAATTATGTTTTTAATCTTACCAACCCCATTATACAAATTAAATATATCTATCTTATCTGTTTATAGATTAGATAAATTTTCTACAAAAACTGAAAAATTTTAATTTGACTTTTTACTACTTTTAATTATTGCTAAAATATATAATCTTGCTGTTTCTCTCATGCATATTCTTTAAGTAAAGACCAGAAAAGGACATAATCTAAACCCTTTGTCTTCTTGGAATAGAGAGGGTTGCACTCGAACCTTCTTATTTGTTCCGTAGTTCATCTGGTCACAGTCTGTCACAGATGCCTACTGATGGGACTTCCACCATGGTTAAGAACCACAGGAGGTAGATCAGGACCATGTCCACAGATATAAAAAAGCTCATGTCACTCCACAGCTAACATCGCTCCTAATCATCAGAAAAGGCATTTCTTAAGGTATATACCCAAGTAGGGGGTCACTTGGAGAGGGGACAACAGCAACAACATTTTGGAGGTTGGAAAACAAAGCAACAATTGGTAAAGGAGTTTGCAGACTTGAAAAAGAATGGAATCTTACTAGCAACAGAGAAAGCTAAAATCCAACATGTTTTGTGTTGCAGAGTCCTCCGAAAGCCTCAACCTCTGTAGAAACAGGGAAGAGGTGAAGAAGACTCTGAGGAGGAGGATTGATTTTAAAAAGTCTAGTAGTCAGAGCCCCTTCCCAACCTCACACAGCTGGGCATCTGCTTCTCTCAGTATAATGAAAGAACAAAGTTACATTCCCTGGAAGTAATAAAGCAGGGGGTCTCTGTACAGGGAGTGAGTGTTAAGGTCAGGGGTTCTACACACTGAACTTAGAAAGCATACGTGCATATTTACCTGGCAGGGGAGATACCCTTATCACAAAGGTGGTTTTCCCAGAGTGAGGCTTAAATGCTGCATTTCAGATATGTTGACCCTGTGATATACCCACATTTGGAAAATTCGTCTGCATAATTTGTGGTAGTGGGAGACTGCGTTTGCTTCTCCCCTGGTTAAAAAAAAGAAAAAAGAAAGCCTATGTGAATGTCTACATATGATCCCTGAAATCGGGGATCCAATTACTTTTGTGGTTCCCAGAACACTGGCAATCAGGCTTTCAACCTAAGTAGAGGACTGGGGAATGGATTGCCCCCAAAGAGACAAAGAATACAACATTTGAGGTTCTTTAAATAAATAGCCTTGCCAGATCCCCTGCAGTAAATACTTCAGTCAGCTAATCTCACACCATGAATTTCCAACCAGCCTTTAAAAAAAAAAAAAAAAAAAAAAGTTCTTCAACATGAACCATCAAGGATCAGACAATGGAAAATTATAAAGTGAAGTCCACAACAATCAAAAGTGGACACTACTTGGAGAACAGACATAATGAAAGGAGAGAAGTTGAAAAGAAAAAGACATCACTATGACTCATAATGATTAGCAATATAAGGAAATTACTATTACTAAGAAACAAGAACAGAGAACTTGTTTTTAAGGAACACAGAGGAAACATGAGCCTTGGAAAGTAAAATTATAATAGAAAAAATGTTTAAATTCAACAGAAGAGTTGAAAGATAAAGATGAGAAAATCTCCTGAAGATAGAAAAAAGGAAAACAAGAGAGGGAATAAAAGAAAAAGATAAATATCATTCACCAGTCCAGGATACTCAATGCTCAAATAAAAAGTGGTACAGAAACTACTTGTATACATTGTCAACAAGGAAAAAAAGAAAGAAAGAAAATGTATGGAATTTTTCCTTCATATACTAGACCCTGGCCAGACCCTGTGACTATGTAAGGGGTTAGTCCTCAGAGCTCTGGGTGGCCGGGCCACAAAGGCTTTTACTGAGAATTCTTCAGCAGGGAAACTGTGACCTTCTCTACTGAGATACCTGGTGTGAACTGAGATTCATGACTGCCACAAAATACCTTGACTTACACAATGCTTTAATCTCAAATTTTCTGTATTTGATTAGTTTTTAAAATTATTTTTTTTCAAAAACAGCATTGTATTATAATTGACATATCAACTGCATATATTTTAATGTATACACTTTAAAGTGTACAATTTGATCCATTTTGACATATGAATAGACCTGTGAAACCTTCACAAGATAATCAGCATATTCATTACCCCTCCAAGTTTCCCTATGCCCCTTTGTCCTCCCTCACCCATCCCTTCCTCATTCCTGTCTTCCAAGAAACCACTGCTTTCCATCACTACAGATGACTTTGTATTTACTTTCTAGAGTTTTTTTATTAAATAGATTCAGATAGTATATATTCTCTTGCTGACTTCTTTCATTCAGCATAGTAATTTTGAGATTCATCCATGTACCAGCAGTTCATTCTTTTTATTGCGGAATTATACTTCATTGTGTGGATATACCATAAATTGTTTATCCTGTCCCCTGTTTAGTAACATTTAGGTTGTTTGCATTTGGGGGCTATTAGAAATAAGAATACTATAAATTTGTTGGTAAGTCTTTTTACTAACGTACGCTTCAATTTGTAGTGGGTAATTATCTACAACTTGAATTACTGGATTCTATGGTAGATGTATATTTAGCTTTCTAAGAAACTTTCATATTTTTTCTAGAGTGGTTGTATCATTTTACATTCCTACCAGATTATGAGAGTTCTAGCTGCTCTACACCCTTGCAACACTTGGTGTGGCCAGTCTTTTTAATAATAGCCATTTATTAGATATTTTCTAAGTTTTGAAAAGAAATGCATTTTTCTTACAACATGCACAACTACTGATTGCCCACACAGCTCTGATTTCCTGCATGTCCCCCTACGCCCATTATAGTGACTGATAGTAGTATAATTTTCCTAGGTTCCCTTGCAGCTAGAAAATTGACGCATAATTCAGGACCAGAAAATGAGATCTGTGAGAGAATTTTCTGTGAAGCTTTGGAGAAAGTTTCAGTCTCTCTAAAATAATAATACTAATAAGACACACCGAGAGAGACTCCTTCCTGTCCCTAGAAGTGGCTGTGCGAGGATCTGATGCCTAGAGCATAACAGCGAAGCTGGATACCCTCTGTTTCACGATGCACTCCCCTCCCTTCTGCATTCTGCTCTCAGAGAAGGCTGATCTACATGGACAAGTTAAAGGGTTCCCTTTCTCTCTGACTTCCCATTGAGTTTAATCCATGAGGAGCGCTGGCAGGTGATTGGAAGAATAGAAAGTGAGAGAAGCAGTGATTCCTCTACCCCTCTCCCCGCAGTCTTCACAGATGATGGCTCTTTCCTTATACTGAAGGTCATAGCTCTTCTCAGTCAGTTGCTCTACGTGCCTCCTCTTTCCTGGTTCTAGTAGGTGTAGCTGCTCCCTCCTATTGCCTTACCACACTTAGGAATGGTGGCAGTCCTCCTGTTGTTACTGGCCCCTTAGGGAACAGCATTATCCCTTGTGGTTTCCTATACTCTGCCTATACTTTTTATAAATAATCTTGAGCTTTCCTAATTTAAAGGTCAGCTATTTTGCCTGGGACTCCTAATGATTCAGTAACCCTTGAGACAATGAGGGACAAGCCTGAACATAAAGGCCAACAACAAGTAAGAAAAAGTTGGAAAACACCCGAGGTATAGATAACGTTGTGTCTCTGAATTAACTAATGTTGGAACTTCTTGCATCCAAGTTACTTATTTGTTATATAGGACATAATAATAAATATCTCTATTATGAAAAATTATTGCCATAATAAGAGCCATCTGACTTGGTAAAGAGTCAGCCCATGATCCTGTAAGTTTTACCAGTCATGCTGAATTTTCTTCTTATTCTTATCACTCTTCCTAACTGGAAGAGTGGAATAACATTTTGTGACTTGGACACCTCACTCTGGTCCCAGCCAGTTTGCAGTGGTAGGTCTTCCATGCCTGATTTTCTCATTTCCCTCTATACTGGCCTCTTGGAACCTTAATTCTGGATTCTGACCACTGGGTCACGAACTGTTCTAAAAGGACAGTGCTGTCACCAGACTCCTCCCTAGTGAAAAGGAGCTCCTTCGGCTACTATAGAATCTCTAGCTTTATACTTTTCCTTTCTGGGAAGTCTCCAACTCGCAGCTTATAGCTACTTTTCTTCTCCCTTCCAGCATCCTCTGCTGTTACTTCTTGACCACTATCAACAATGACCAGTTAAACTGACATTTCTGTTTTGGGAGTGTAACTACACGTGCGCATGCCGCACCTCCTCACAGTTTTGTTTCCATAAATAAAACATGAGTACACCTTAGGAGGACATTTTTCTGTAGCCCTGTCACCAAAATTAAATATTCTTAACAGTGTTTTGTAATAGCTCCCAGTAACAATAGCTGTTGTACTAGCAGAATTAGTAATAGTTACTAATTGAGCTCTGTGAGTATTTACTGAGCACATACTATATTCCAGATGCTGTGATATGAGTTTTGTGTGAGTTATTTCACTTAACAATCACCACCCTCAATGGAGCATGTTGGCTGGATGGTTTTGATGGCTGTGTCCCATTGTCAAAAAAAAGGCATGAGAGATTGAATCGGCTCTTGTTTTAATCTGTATAGCTAACAAGTAAAAAGAATACTAAGCAATTCAGAATTCTGTCAAGTTGAAAAGTCTACAGAGCTAGGTGAAAAGATGTCCAAATAAGATCAAAAGAAACACAAAGCCACTCAAATGAAGTTGCAACTTAGGTGAGGGCAACAGAATTTCTTGATCAGCTCAAGGTTAAGGGTACATAGATTATGAGACCAAACTTTTGTTTTTTTAATTTAGGTGCCCATGAGATACAGTGACTATAAATAGGGCTCTACGCATCTCGCTGGGTCACTAGAAATAATTCATTCACCACCCTAGCCCCATCTCTTGATATTCACTCTTGACTGCTTAGGAAAACATGCCCCAACACTGCTTAGGATATTATAATTGTGTCCCTAGTAGACAATTATTTTCTCAGCTGGGAAGTTTTAATTATAGAACTAGTTAAGAAAACCCAACACAATATTAATATGAGTAGATACTAAGGAAGCATGCTTGACTTTGGGGTATTTATAATGTTTAAGATATTTTAGTCTATTAGAGAACAGGTAAAATGTGTGATTCAATTTACAATGTGTAAATAGGTAATTGATTTAGGCCTGTGAATTGAAGTTGAAATTTTATTTAGTTTATATAGTCATTGCAGTAGCTTACATAGTATTAAAACATTTAGGAGAACTTAAGGTTCATCATATTTCCAGGTTTAATTTATTAGAAGCATTAGAGGTATTTTAAATGTTCTGGAAAATTTTACTTTTAAATCACACATTTGAAGTATCTAAATAAGAAATCAAATACATTTAGTTTATAAATTTGGTGTAAAATGTTTAAAGGAGTTTAACTAGTTTGTAAATGGAACTAAACATTAATTAAAGGCCTCATAAAAGTGATTGCTACATTTGCTAGACATATAAATACAACATTATGGAACAACTAAACTTTCAAATTTTAAGTCTAATAATTCAAACATATTTTTAGCTAAAATAAAACTCCGAATAATCTTTCTTGCATGCAGAAATCTATCCTTGAAATTACTGACACTGACAAACCTCATTGCCAAAGCAAAACAGATGATAAAGAAGCTTTAAATTATCGTGAAAGTAAAGACCTCCTCTTCTACAATTGTTACATATTACGAATGTCTTCAAATACTCCCAACTTTAGGCCTGTTTCATGGTGCTGATACTGAGACGCAGAATGGGGTAGTATATCAGTCCATTTTCATAAAGCCATGAAGAAATACCAGAGATTGTGTAATTTATAAAAGAAAGAGATTCAATGGACTCACAGTTCCACATGACTGGGAAGGCCTCACAATCATGGCAGAAGGCAAAGGAGAAGCAAAGGCACATCTTACATGGCGTCAGGCTGGAGCGCTTGTTCAGGGGAACTCCCACTTTTAAAACCATCAGATCAGGTGAAACTTATTCACCACAGCAAGAACAGTACGGGGGCAACTGCCCTAAGGATTCAATTATCTCCACCTGGCGCCACCCTTGACAGGTGGGGATCATTACAGTTCAAGGTGAGGGTTGGGTGAGGACACAGCCAAACCATATCAAGTAGTAATCACCCATTTGGGCCCTGGAGTCAGATTTATGTGGTCAGTACCCCAGTTGCTTCATGTACTAGCTGTGACATTCTGGGTAAGTGCTCAACTTTCTAAGATTCATTGTTTTTGTTTGTTTGAAAAATGGTTTATACACCTAAATTGTTAAGAGGTTTGAATGAAATAATGCTTACAAAGTATTTAGCAGATAACCTGGCACCAAAGTAAAGGCTAAATAAATGTTAATTAGTACTATTAAGAGGAGAAGTCTTCTACAGGAACAACTCTTATCCTGGTTTTCAAACAGATGCCCTTAGAAACAAAACATGATAATTACAAAGTCAGTGCATAAAAGTTTTGCACCTGGTAGTGAATAGAGAGAGTGTAAAACAGCTTTGTTTTCTGGTGCATAGAAACCACAATCATCAAGAATAATAAAAGGTATTGTTTATCAGCAATAAGTTCCTCTTATTTGTCTTCCGATAGAAACTTTTATGTATTCATTTCTAGAGGAATTATAGTTTTACAATTGCACCCCCAAATTGCATGACCTATTTAGTTTTAGACCCTGCCCAGTTGTACTATTATAAAAGGAAATATGAAAAGAATGATAATATCCATCCCTGAATCAGCTCTTTTTGTCTTGGTAAAAAGGAGAAGCAACTTAGGTGTTCCTTAGTTATACTGTAGAAATGATGCTGTGAGCCTTCCAAAGCTAGGTCATAAAAGATAATCTTCTACCTTGTTGTCATGGAATTACTCACCCTGGGGTAAGCTAACTACCATGTGGTAAGGACATTTAAGCAGTCCTATGCAGAGGCCAACGCGTCAAGAAATGAAGGCCTCTTTTCTTGAACAGCAGAACTAAGAGGTCCAGCCCACAGCCATGTGAGAGACCTATCTTGAGAGCAAATTCTCCAGCCTTCTTCAAGCCTTCAGATGATGGCATCCTCAGCCAACACCTTGACTGCAGCCTGATGAGAGACTCTAAGCTAGAACCACCCAGCTTCTTCATACTCAGAAACTATAAGATATAAATTCTTCCAGATTCTTCACACTCAGAAACTATAAGATGTAAATATTTGTCACTTTAAGCCCCAACACTGATACAATCAAGCACACACTGCTATGGAAAAAGAATTACTTAAATATATTCATATAAATGTATAATGGATATGTAAATTTAACTGTTTAACAGTATAAAATATGTGAGAGTTCAGAATAATGCATATAGTATGACTCAATTTTTGTTTAAAAAAATTTAAAATTATCATTTGTTTGTACATGTTTGTTTGAGTATGGAGGAAGGTGCCAAATGATTCATACCAGACTGTCACTTTGGTTACCTCAGGAGTGTGGGAAAGGAAAGATTGTAAACTTTTCCTCCTCAACCAGTACCTAGTACTAGTAATAGACAACTAATACCTTAGCACTATTTGCATCATATGAAGAAGTTGTGCTACTTTTACCATTTTAGAAAATATAGTAAAGAAAAGTGGGAGAAAAAACATTACATTTGGATAATAAAATTTTAATTTTGTTCTTTCTGCATCTCTTTAAATTTTGCAATGGCCAAAATAAATTAGATACTTTAGTTTAAAAAATGTTTAATTAATTTTTGAAAATGGAAAGTAAATCACAAATGAACCTTTAGGATATAGATTAAGAACCATTGTTCTCAACAGGACTTTATGCACCAATCTGATCATAAGGTTTGTTCAGAGGGCTGTTTAAAATGTGAAACTCGAACGCATGCTTTCCATCAGTGTGCAGAGCATCTTTATTCTACAAAATAATAAACATTTAAAGCATTCTTTATATTTGGGCAGGGCTTGATGGGAAAGATGGTCAAATACTATACCTGAGTACTTCAGTCACAGAAAGGTAAAAAAGACTCAGACAATTATCCAACGAGTTCCTGGTTAAACCGGAAAGAGGGCTCAGCTCTCCAGTTCTGATCTGGTTAGTTGACATCTTATTTATGAAATGCAAATTGGTGGAATTGAAAGAAATGTCTGTATATTGTACACATATCTGAGATAAAACGAACAAATACTCACTAAATTTCATTGTCTAGTCCCTTTATATCAGCAATTTTTTTTTTTTTGGAATTGTGGTGGAACAAAGTGCAAAAGATCTTGTGAGCATCATTTTAACAATGGGCTAATGAGCCAGAGTTTTGCTGAACTTCCACTGGCAAACTGCAGAGTTCCCTAGAAAACCACATGACAAGGCCTAGCTATCCCAAGTTTCTATATTCTCTCTGCCCTGGCAAAATTAGATTCCTCAAGTCAACTTGATGCACCAAACAGAACTTTAAAGACATAAGCATCTCTGCACCTTTTAAATGAAAAATCTGTTTTGAGAAAGGTGAAAGGAAATAATCATTGACCTTGATCATTTCTGAGCCAAGATGTCTAATTCCCAGCAGAAGCTGTTCAAGTGAGAGGAAATGTATGAAGAAAAGGAAATACATACCTCCTAATTCTACTGTAAAGTTTGTCTCTAAGTATCATGTCCCTAACAGACAAATACACCTTTAATGAAATTTTGTAATTCGTTATTTTTCTAAAGAAACAGAAAAAAGATCCGCTTTATTTTTCCCATTTAAAACTTTCACTACTGGGACGAATTCAAACTTATATTCTTCTTAGGATTCAATTGGCAATGTCTGATATGCTTTAGATGACAAATCACTTTCATCTTTGTGATCTGTTTAATTCTCACAAAAACCTTTTAAGTTTGGTATCAGCCCTCTTTAACAGAGGCAACAGCTAAAGTGCAAAGAAACTGAGTGATTAATTCATAGCCACTTAGTGGCATAAACCAGATTTAAAGTTAGGTCCTCTTTCTCTAAATTCCACATACTTTATTCTCCTCTGCATTTGCCTCTCATGCTTCTATCTCTTTTACAGCCTTTGAAATGCTTCACAAATATATCTCAGCCCTGCTTCACCTCTGAGCACCAGCCCCAAAGCCTAAAATGAAAAAGCAAACACATCAGAATTAGAGATTCAAGTAAATGTTGAGCGATAGCAGCAATTATTGGCAGCCCTCCCACACCTTTGAAATGTGAGCGGTTCTTCAGTCTACACCCATGCCTCAGAAAGAGGCTCTTGGGAAACTGGTGACTCATTCCATGATGAGTCTGGACAAATAGAAAGGCCCAGGAGGCACTTGCATATAATAATCAGGAGGTATTGACTTCTTTTGAGGTCAAGAGCAAGATTTATTAACCTAAGAGATAAATATTGACTGAAATTTTGGATGGTTCTTCTTTTTCTTCCCAGAAACCTGGTAAATTACTCAGACTGCCACTCAGACACTTGGAAACAGAATTTTTCTCCAGTTTTATGTCCGTCTTTAGTTATAGACCTCCTGAGGGAGGAAAATCTTTGTACTATATTTTAGAGAGATATTTAAAATCCTGCTAATTATTGCTTCATTTTTATCTATTCTAAGACTCACTGGCCAGAAACCTTTTATTATATAGTAATAGGTTTTCATGTCCTTGGGGCTTTTTTTCTATGGTCTTCAGTGTCTGGCTGTGAGTCCAAATTTCAATTCATCTCATATGATAGCCTCTATTCTTTTTCTCTCTAGTTTTCTCTCATCCTTAAGAAATAGTTTGCCTCCTGTGGAAACCTCTCCCAGGCCTGCAAATTGTGCAAGTGGCCTTAGGAAAGTTGTGTTCCAAAAGCCCCTCATTGTGACACACTTATCACTAAGTCATAGTAAACCCTTTTTTCTTCTGGTAAGTTCCTCACAGATGCCCCAGTCCAGAGGGTCTGTTCAAGTATCCAGGGGCCTCCCTGTCCCTTTGCCCTGTGGCTTGAAGTGGTTTGAGTTTGTCTTTAGATGTTGGTCAGATTTATTTTCTTCTCTTTCTTGATGACACGGAACAGTCACCCCATATAACCTGCTTTCTTTTCAGATCTTTTTCCTTGATATTTCTTTTCTTGGAGTCATCTCCTTTCAGTCAAGTTGAAGGTATATCCTCACATTATGTTAAAAGCTTCAAAATTGTAAATCTACGAGGCTTCAAAAATGTACTGTCTTCATTTAAATATACTCCTTTCTGATCAGAAAGATCAATACCTTCCACAGCACGTTTTTGCTAAGAATGAGTATGTTTAAGGCTCTTATCTCCTTGCCTTGAATAAATTACTAAAAGTATTCATTCTAGTTACTTTGAAATACCATAGAAACATTTGTGGCATTAACACAGTGTATTGCAGCTTTTGAAGTTTTATTACTTTTTGGTTCTTTTTTATTATATATTTAAACTCTAATCCTCTTTCTTTTCTTGAGATGATTGTGTTTGCCAAAGACCTGTATGAAAGAAGTTTGCCTTTCTTTAGAAGCATTTTCCTCCCACACACTCATTCCTTCTGAGGTTGTTATGAATTTTTAATCACAGAAGATGTTACTACTGTTATTTTCTAATTTTGAGAGTCATCCCTGTGCACTGACACGACTGGAGCACCTGCAAGGCACTGAGTCCAGCATGCTGCCTAGGTAGCAGGTGGGAGGTCTTGATAGAAATGATTAATTGAGATTTGACCATGACCCACCCTCTAGTGATAAGCAATATTTGAGTACGTGACAACTGTACAGTGTCCTAAGATAGGCTGTAGGTTGCTTTTAGCTGATATTTGTATGGCACTCCTTCTTGCTTTAATACGTTACATTGTGCTTTTAGCCACCAAGGAAATGGGATGGTACCAGCCATCAGCAATGATGTGCTTAATGTGTCATGCACAACTTGTGAACAGAGAACGTTCCTGAGAATGAAAAGAGGCTGAATCTTAGGGACAAATTCACATAGGAATTTTTGCCTCAGAAATGAACTGGAGATAATCAACAGCAAGAAAGTCCTTGAAATTCAACAACAGAGATCCAAAGAAGCTGAAAATTAATCAGCTGCCACAAGGTGGCGAAATCACATTGATGTCCTTCCTCCTGCTCTATTTCCTCATGGAAACCTTTTAATGTCAACTATCTGAGGACAAAGGTGTCATTTCTACATTTAAATAAAAACCACTCATCACCAAGATTTACAAACCGTTTCAGTGCATTCAGACAGCTATCTGGGTATACTGGATAGTGTGTGAATAAGTAAGGTGACACCACCAAATAAAAAGCAAAAAGTACATTTTGTTTTCTCATAGCTACCTGTGAGAACCTGTGTTCTCCTCATATCTGGTGTCCATTTGCTAAAGACTAAGAACAGAAAGCATTTAGGATATATTTTAAAGCATGTTGCAGAAATTCTGTGAAGTGCAGTTTACTTTAGGTACAAGGTGGGCACACGAACAAAGATGCAGATGCTATTGTAAACATTTCAAGTGCCATCACAGAGTAAAAGGGCAGTGTCAGGATTCAGTGGCCCTGTATCCTGGGCTCCTGCTCACCAAAGCATGAACTCTGCTCTTATTGGTGTTTTCAAATCCCGACACATCCATTTATATTTTTGGAGATTTTATTGAACACTAGTTGACTCTTACTTTAAAATATTTTATAACAATACTTCAAAGTACTGTTGTGGAGATAAAATGAGTGAATTCATATAAACTTAGCCGCTGGCCAGAAGCACATTGTGGAAATTAGACAAAGGTGCCTCTCAGGGTGCACACATCCCTTCTCTAGGAGGCAGAACATGGCAAGCAAAGTTTCCACTAGATCTCAGCTCACTTGTCTGTTTTCCTGGCCATCCTGGTGCAGGGGTCACTCTGCATGATTATATGTCTAGGGTCTGCATATAAAGTACTTAAAATGATGCCTGGCACAAAGAAGATGAGCCCTCTAAAAATCATCATCATCCTCATCATTGTCACCATCATCACCACCACATCCCTCGTGGCCTTGTCATTGTAGCCTTACTATGTCTAGTTTATTCTACAGGTATGTGAGAAATGTATGTATAGATAGGGAGCAGGGAGATACAATGCAGATTAAACAACTTTATAAACAAATATGCTGACCTGATGGTGAAAAGTACAAGAAAAAATTATGAGTCAGAGTGGTGTGAAATCAAGAACATAAAAAAAAATACAGAAGGTGTAAAGGGTGGGACCTTTTTACAATGGTAGTTCCTCAGCCAAACCCCAGTGTAACCCTCCCTTCCACCCTATCCCTGCCTAGCCCAAGGCTTACTACAACTGGTATCGGGACTTGGCTACACGTTTAAATTAGGTCTTTTGCTTAATTTAGTGCTTTTTCAGACACCATTTCTGGGAGCCAGTACTAACACATGACTTCCTGGGTGATCGTCTTTCTGCAGGGCCTCATGTCAGCTCACCCAGACATCAATTTACAGTGACTACTGCACTCACTGGTAGATGGCTACCAGGTATCCCTGACTGTCATTAAGAGTGCATAAAGGATGACAGGCAAGGAACCAGTTAACAGAACCAGGCTCTGACAAACCACAGGGTCTCAAGGCACTTCTTTATCAAAAGAGCTTTTCTATTTACTTTAACTGTGGCATTAGGAGCAGTGGCAAGAGTTTGCATCAGAGCGAGTGCATAATATAGGTAAGGTGTCTGAGCAGGACTCTTTCAGTCTAAATAAAACAAATATTAACACAGGAAAAGTGAAGAATGTGACAGTTTTGCTCTTACAGTTTACATCTTCTTCAGAAGACCTTGGCACACTTTTCAGAAGGTGAATAAAGGGTATTCATGACATGTCATAGACCACTCAACACAAAACTTCCATTTTACTGATTTATTCTCAGAGTGCAGTTGCTGACAAAATGCACATTGATTGTGAAAAATGAGAACTTCTAGAATATTGATAGAACTTTTTATGGGGGAGGGAATTAACTTAGAACTCAAAGCATGAATAATATGTTTTGATGATATAGCAATTAAGTCAGTTTTATTGTTTTGGAACTGCTAATTTTCTACTCATTCAAGGGAAAAGGAGGCCTTTGTTTTCTGAAATGAAAATTTTCATACTGTCAGGTTTTGTACAACAGGCCACAAGCCCTTTTGACATCATCTTTTTGTAAGATGCTTTTGAAGTAAATGTGTTATTAGTACAAGAAAATCATAACTATTGTAAACAAACAGTAACTATTAGTTTTTCCTGCGTATGTTTGACACATGGTTAAGGAGCCATTGTAGCACTAAGCCACTTGGAAAGTCGTTGATCCAAAGCGCAGCATTTTCAGGGCAGCTCTTGTAAATTCTTCCATAACAGAGTCATATTGGGTGGTTTATGACAAGCTCTGAAGCAGTCACTGGTAATAACTGGAAAACATACACAGGGCAAAAGGAGGAACATTCATATAGGTCCTAGCAGAAGTCAGAGCCTCATTCACAGGGACAGCTTGGGATTAATATGATGCTGTGCAGGGCAACCTCCCATAGGCATTCTGGGACCTTCGTATCAGCCTGGGGAACAGCTGGGCATTATTAATACGATGCTCGCTTACCTTCCCTGGATGGAATAGCAGCTTGGAGAAGTTGATGGGATTGTAAAATTGGAGTGGGAGAGTCCCAGCATCTCGACTCCAACTTTAACAACAGATCTGATCATCTGTTTTACACATGCGGCTTCTGAGAAAAACTATTTAAAGAAAGGGCCTCACTACTTTTTTAAAAAGGAATTTTTTTAAAAACAAAATTGCTCCAATAGAAAGGGTTAGTGTCGGGAAACCGGAGAAAGGGAGATGAAGGAAGAATGAAACCAAGTTAAAACTAGAGGATTGATTAATGCTGAGTCCTCTGGGCATCTTGCTGGAGAACAGGTGAGGGTGGGAGTGTGAAAGCCACATCCTGACAGCTTTGCTGCACCCTAGGATGAAATTAATTTAGATGATGAGGAACAGGAGTAGAGAAACAAAGACAAAAATCTCTCTCCTGAATGGGACTTTTAATCTTAGATATAGCAAGATTAAATTGTGGGTTACATATTTTATGTATTATTTTTTCTTTGGTAGAGAAATTACTTTATTCCATTTGTTATGGTTAATTTCATGCGCCAAGGTAGCTAGGCTATGATGCCCAGCTATTTGGTCAAATACTAGTCTAACACTGTTCTGAGGGTATTTTTGTAGATGGGATTAACGTTCACTACTGGTTGACATTAAGCGATGCATATTACTATCAATAATGTAGGTGGACTTCATCCAAGCTGTTGAAAGCCTTAAGAGCAAAATACTGAGGTTTCCAGAAGAAATTCTCCCTCATACTATAATATATAAGTCTTTCTTGAGCTTACATCCTGCTGGGCTGCCCTACTGATTTCACAAGTAAGATTGAAGCATCAACTCTTACCTGAATTTCCAGCCCACGGGCCCACTCTACAAATTTCACATTTGTCAGTCCCATAATTGGGTGGACAAATTCCTCAGCATAAATCTCTTCCTCTGAACACACACACAGACATACACACACAACGTGTATATACATATAATTGCTTCTGTTTCTCTGGAGAATCCTGAATGACATGTCAGTCATCCCAGAGAGGTTCTGATTACACTCAGCCTTGTACTAAAAGGGCATGATGGCTTCAGGTACCACGTGGCCCAGATTCAAACCGAGGCACTGCTGCTTAATAGTGAGGTCCTGTTTAAGTTATTTAACCTCTTTAAGTCCCAATTTTCTCAACTATAAAATGGGAGTAATATTACTTATCTTCCTGGTATTTTTCTTTATGAGAATTAAATGGGAAAATGCACACGAAAGTACATGGTACAAAACTTGGCATATAGTAGCTGATCAAAAAGTAGCAAAGAGTGCGGATTATCTATGTATTGCACTGAAGAACGTTCAGATTATTTTACCAGCTATTCAGGTCTGTGAATTCAATATTATCTCAGTTTCTGTTTCTAGACATAGTCAATTAAAAAGAGCCTTTAGTGTATATAAAGTTTCTTAATATGAATTTCATGAAACACTAGTGTCATGAAATTACTGAAGACAAAAAAGGTCTCAGATTGAAATAAGAGTGGCAGTCTGCCTAGTGTAACACCCTCTGGGAGAGTCACATTTTACTTCAATATATTAAAGACTCAGAAATTCTGCAGTTTCATTTACTTTTGAATAATCTAATTATGGTAGTCATTTGGCCTATTTACAAATATTCAATTTTCCTTTCCTCCATGAGGTGGTAAGTTTTACCTCCTCATTCTTTCAAATTAGATGTGGTCATACGACTTGCTTTAGGGAAAAAAAGGTGAATGAAGTGATATGTGACATTTCCTGGTGGAACCACTTCCCTTTTCCCGTCTTGGACATTGCAGAAGCGTAAGTTAGATGGAACTTCAGTCAGTCTAGGTTGCTGACTGACAGCAATGAGCAGTGTTTCCTCTCTACTGATCTGTTTTGGTATGGTACTCATGACTGGGAAATCAATATTGTGTTATTGTATGCCAGATTTCGAGGCTGTTTGTTACTACAGCATAACGTAGCTTATTTTGTGTCGCACAGGACTTTGAAAAGAAAAAAGTGAAGTGCTGGTATAACAATACCCTAGGCCGGGCGCGGTGGCTCAAACCTGTAATCCCAGCACTTTGGGAGGCCGAGACGGGCGGATCACGAGGTCAGCAGATCGAGACCATCCTGGCTAATATGGTGAAACCCCGTCTCTACTAAAAAATACAAAAAACTAGCCGGGCGAGGTGGCGGGCGCCTGTAGTCCCAGCTACTCGGGAGGCTGAGGCAGGAGAATGGCGTAAACCCGGGAGGCGGAGCTTGCAGTGAGCTGAGATCCGGCCACTGCACTCCAGCCTGGGCGACAGAGCGAGACTCTGCCTCAAAAAAAAAAAAAAAAAAAAATACCCTAAAATACGTAGCATGAGTTCCATGGTATGATGGTTAATGAGCGTCAACTTCATTGGATCGAAGAATGCAAAGTATTGATCCTGGGTGTGTCCATGAGGGTGCTGCCAAAGGAGATTAACATTTGAATCAGTGGACTGGGAGAGGCAGACCCACCCTCAATCTTGGTGGGCACTATCTAATCAGCTGCCACCACGGCTAGGATAAAAGCATGCAGAGGAACGTGGAAGGACTAGACTGGCTAAGTCTTCTGGCCTCCATCTTTCCCCCATACTGGATGCCTCCTGCCCTCAAACATCAGACTTCAAGTTCTTCAGGTTTTGGACTCTTGAACTTACATCAGTGATTTGCTAGGGGCTCTCAGGCCTTTGGCCACAGACTGAAGGATGTACTATCGGCTTCCCTACTTTTGAGGTTTTGGGACTTGGACTGGCTTCCTGACTCCTCCACTTGCAGATGGCCTATTGTGGGACTTCACCTTGATATTGTGTGAGTCAATTCTCCTAATAAATTCCCTTTCGTTTATTCATCTATCCTATTAGTACCATCCCTTTAGGGAACCCTGACTAATACACATGGTTAGGTTGCAAATACTGAGGAAACTGTTAACAGTTTCTGAAAGAATAGCAAAATGTTTTAAAACATAAAAATATACATGACCACAAAATCATTTTTCCTGGAATCTCTATTAGTCAACATACTTTTGAAAACATTGTTCCAAGATGTTCCCTGCAGCGCTTTCCTTTCTCTTTGCAGGTGAATTATTACCAAAATAAATAAGTAAATAAAGGTGCAATAACATATTTTATGAATAGGAAATGATTATCTAAATTTCTTGCATAGGCTATGCGTTTTATACTCCCTTCTGTTCGCTCAAACTGCAATGATTTTTCTCCCTCTTCATCTACTTCTTCCCACGTTATTCGGCAAAGTTTACCTAAAATAATACCTCCTCAATAAAACCTTACCAGATTTAACTGTTTGTGATTAATTGCTCAGTCCCAGTAATTTTGAATTTTAACTTATTTCTAGCATTTACTATCTTCTGCCTAACAGCATGATTAGTTTATATATGTATCTCATCCCTACCAGGTTACAATCTTCTTTAAACTTGGAAACATCTCATTGGATCTTAATATCTTCTACAAGGTTTTGCACAGGATTTTTCAATCATTCATGGAATAGAATTATGCTAAAGACTAATAATACAACTATTAATAATAATAACAATGACATAACAAAATTTTCTGAGCACTTAGTAATGTGCCAAAAACCATAACAGATGTATATGATTATTTCTTTTATTCTTCATATTATACCTATGTGGTAGTTACTGTTATACCCATTTTATAGGCAAGAAAATTGATGCTGAGAGAGGTTAAGAAACTTGGCCAAATTTACACAGCTGATAAGCAACTACCGTATTTTTGCAAATGCAAGCCTAGATATTGGTCTCAGGTGCAGAAAGAAAAACAGATTCTCACAATTATACGTGTGATATTGGCATGTGCTTGTATTTCCTTTCCAATTTAAGGTTGTCAGCCCCAAAGTTTGGCGAAGTTAGCTTGGTACACACAAAAATGGGGTTTGGGCTGGCAGAAAAAGAAACAATGAGAGAGTGTAAAAGGCAGAAAGAGGCATACTTGGTAGAAACAGATAATAAAGCCATGACAGCCACCCCTCATCCTTCCCCTCTCATGAATATGGAGAAGTGGCAAAGAGCAACAGAAGAGGGAATAGAGGAGGAGGAGGAGGCAAGTCTGTTGTGCGTGCAGCACATTTTGCTGAGACAGAAATGAGAGTGAAGCTCAGTGATGTCCTGGCTTCAGAACCTTAGGGATGCTGGTGGGGAAAATATTCAAATAGCATCATTGGATATTAGATGTTAAAAGAGCTAAGATAAGCTGCAGATTACTTTTTAATAAAAGTAGCTTTGGAAGTTGTCTTTGTCTCTTATCCTTCTTATTTGCTGTATTCATTGGAAACCCTGCCATTAGCATTAATTGAAAGAAAGCACCCAGTGTGCTTAAATCTTTGTCAGAGGAAAAAAGATTCCTCCAGATCAAAGAACCAACATTACGCTGTGATGAAAAGATAATCCTATTTCTGTGACACACCACAATTGATTTCTTTGTGGATCATCAGCAATCCATTTACATACGACAGTTGATGTTCAGTATAATCGTGGTTCAACAAGGGCTTAATGAATGCCTACTATGTGCTAGCCCAGGGTCAAGCATGAGAGAGAACAAAAATGACATCAGAAAAAGTGCCCCTCCCTTCTAAGAGCATGGAATACATTTGAGATAGTAAACTATTGTAGGATATATACATGGAACCTCAGGAGAAAGCAGAGTAAGGTGGTTCACAGTACTGTTGGCGTAATTAACAAAGGAAGGGCTAAAAGACCAAATACAAAACTATAAACAAAGTATTGTCAATATGGGCAAAGAAACTTCAATTCGTTAAAAAAAGTTTTTTAACTACAAATCATCCATATTAAAGTATGGAATACTGACTCTGTGTCAATGTCCAGAGCCTCCTCCTGTTTCACATAGACGACCTGAGAGAGAGCAAAACGTAAGAGTGAATACTAGAAGAGAATCCTAGCAGATGAGTAAGATAAGTATGGGATGCCTCATCTAAAGAGGTTGATGAATCTTATTTTATAGATAAAACTGAGACCCAAGGATATAAAGCAATCTGTCACTTGCTGCAGATGAACAAACTGAAATTCAAACACAGACCATCAGAATCCTAAAACTGTTTTTCTTTTGTTCTCTTTTTCTTCACATTATTCTCGTTTCCCTGCCATAACTAGCAATAGCTAAGATTGTGTCTGGAAAAGACAGGATAGTAGATGTCTAGCAAGCTGCCTCACCTTACCATCCTCACATTCTCTAAGAATAGCCAGAAGAGCCTGCAAATCCACATAGTAACATTGATGTGCCCCTGACAGCCATTCTGTGATCCTTTCCTTATGAGCAAGGTTGATTGGGCCAGAAGGGGTACATGACATGGTTGAGACAATTGATGACCTTTCTCCCTGTTTCATTCTCTGACCTAATTGTTTTTTTCAGGGATGATTGGTCCCTAAACCAAACAGAGTAAAGAAAAGAAATTCAGTCTCAGATGAAGTGGTGGGTGTTTATTAGGAAACTGGGAAGTGTCAACTCCATGTGTTCTGCAATATGCTCCAATTATTCAATCCAATCAAAGCCAGCCTGTAGAGAAAAAAATATCGCCTGGAAAGAAGCACGCTCTGTCCCTTTTGGAGGCCCAGCTGCATCTCTTCCCTGGGCCCTGTGAAATACTCTGAGAAGAATTACCCTTTTCTGCTTAAGCCAACCTAGTGGATTTTAGTCACTTGCAGTGAAATGAGTTTGACCCAAGAGGAAGTACATGGATCTTAGTGGTGAAATGGGGAAGCAATGTTAAGATAAGCAAAAAGGCTGAGAGGTTTAGAGAAACACAAACAAATGGTGAAATACTGAAGAGGTACATAGTGTAGGAAGTTAGGGTCCAAACATGGAGTGACCATCCTTTTATGTTACGCTTGTCATGTAGTGGCAGATTTTCTAAGCAGGCAAAACTATTAGAAAATGTGATTATGAACTGGTCAATAGCAGATTTGTGATCTATGTCCCCTGGGTTCAGAGTGAGTTAGAATGGGTAAGATGTTTACCATTGTAGCCAATAGCAGCATAAATAGAAGCAGAATTTGAATCATAATTTAAAAAGGCATTCAGCGAAGTGAAATGGGAGTAATGTAATACTATAAGGAAAAGATAGATATCAAACTTATATTTGCAAGTGGAAATTTCCTTATTCCAGTTTGTTACTGTTACCAATTCAGGACTAATGGGATGGATGATAGTAGGTTATAAGGCATGGAGACTGCGGTCAGGCTATCTAGGTTCAAATTCCAGATCTGCTACTTGTTAGCTTTGGAAACATGGGTTAGTTATTTTATACTTTGTAAATTTCTGAAAGAAGAATAGTTGACAACCTGCTATATATTGCTTATGTAATATAATCAACCCAAAACTTGTTGCCCCAAAACAAAGAGCATTTATTCTTGTTCACAGTTACCTGGTTTCTTTGGATATTTTTAATGGTCTCAATTCAGTGATTCTTCTGGTCTCAACTGGGCTTATCCATGGGTCTACAGTCTGAGTCCAGCATCCATACTCTTAAACCACTATGCCATATGGCTTCACAAACATAAATTATATCACCTGCTGCTCTTGGCTTGGTTCTCTTACATATTTTGAGGTTAACTGGATAGAAGCTAATCCAGGATAGTTTGACTGCGATAGATCTCCTTTATGTGGTCTCTCAACTACGAGGAGGTTAGCTCAGGCTTATAGCAGGAGTCATCTGAGAGAGAGAGAGCAGAAATGTGCAAGGCCTGAGCTCAGAACTGTTACAACGTCACTTCCACTGCATTCTATTGATCCAATGCAAATCACAAGATCAACTCAAATTCAGAGTTTAGGAAAACAGACTTTACCGCTTGACAGAAGAACCTACAATGTTATACTAAATGGGCAGTTATTGGAATATCTGGATGAAAGCATATTTTGCATTCAATTTATCACAATGGGGATAATAATAGTACCTACTACCTAGTGTTATTTTGAGGATTAAAAGTGCTAATATATGTAAAGCCCTTAGCATAGTTTCTGACAGATCAGCAGTGTTATATAAGTGTTTTTTTTTTTTATCCTGATATCTTAATAGACCCAGAGAGGACAACAATTTGTCACCTTCTCAGCATGGGGAACAATGTTATTATCATGACTTTTTAAGTCATTTCTTAAAATTTGAGCCAAAGAGTGCACCCATTGTTAAGATGGATCATTGCTTCTCAGTATTTAAAACTGTGGGAGAGGCAAGAGTTCTAACCTCTAGTTTTATTTGTATCAGTGAGTTACTATGACTTCTGGCAAGATACCTGATATGCCCAAACTTCTGCTTCCTCAGTGTAAAGCAAGGTTTGGACTGCATGATCTTAAGTGTCTCCTAGCTACTAACCACTGATGAATCCTGAGAAGAATATTCTCCCCAGTTTTATTCCAACAGCTAATGGGAAAGGATGAGTCTTCTTACTGCATTGACAAAAAATTGCTTTTAACAAAAAAGAATGCCAGATGGAACTGGGCTGCTGAGAATAACCAGGAACTTAAAGTGAATTGTCAAAAACAAGTTGACCTAAAACAATTTTCTCAAAGTCAAGTTGTTGGAAAGAATAAATTGGTCAAAAAAAATCATCTAATATAGATTTTTCATTTTAGTAATTTTGATGGATTTGAAGAAGTTTTGTTAGCTTTCATGAGTAATTAAGCCTTTTTGTCATTTTTTTCCCCTCAATTTTCAGGGGAACAAAGGTTCCTTTTCTTTCTCATTTCTAATTCATATAGTCAATTATGTCTGTTCTGCTCATTTGTCTTAAAGTTAATTATTCTAAAAACCAATGTTTCCAACTGCCAGTTAACATTATTTTATAATTCTGAAATTTGTTATAATTCTTAGAACTTTTATCCATATTTTTGTGTTACACTTCTTATTATGTAATTTTACTTTTTAAAATGTTTAGATTCCTTTTCAGCCAGTGATGTTGACTTCTTTACTTAATCCTATTTTGTGTTCCATTTTGGTTGCACATTTCTTATGTATTTCAGCAAATTTTACAGAGCAGCATTTTTACTTCTCAAGGTTGCTGTCAGATTGAAGCTGTAATGAAAAACATGTAAAGTCTCAGTGTGGCGTCTTAGACAGCTACCAGCTTAGGCTAAAACTTGTTGACCTAACAATAAATAAAATGTTTCATGGATAAAACTCTTGATAGCAATTGGCTCTGGGCCTCTGGTAACTTCACTGAAGAAAGCTAGGAAAAGAAATATATGCTGGCTTTTCTGATCTAGTTAATCACTACATTAACTTGATAGTTGAAAGCCCTCATGATTGAAATGAAAAATGCAGAATGTTCTAAGTCAATGTGGTGATTAACAAAACTTCAACGATATCCAGTAACTTTACTCTTCAGAATCATCTTTTGCCACATCATGTCTTTAATTCTGCAGATTCCTTGGAACATACAATTATAACAAAAGAACAAATGACTAATTAAAACAGATTTAGACTAGGTTGGTTTGAGCAATTTGGTACAAAATCATAAAAGTATTGCTAAATCAGAAAAGCTAACATAATTGGGTGAAAATGCATCATAAATTGAAAACAGAAGTTTAAAAAACTGGAGAAAAATCTTCTAAATCCTGAAAAAGGAAAAAACAAACCATTACAATTCTAAACACCTTGCACATTATTTCCACATTAATAATCTATGAATAACCAATTACAGAAGAATAGTCATGTTTTATTATTTTTTACTAGTTTGGTTTTAGGCAAATTGTTTTTGACCAAATTGGCAGCTAACAAATAGAAGCAGTGATTTGAGCCAATACCCTTTAAATGTGCTAGGGTGATTCATGGTGCTATTTTAAACAGACAGAATTTGATCTGAGTGTATTGACACAATTTATCTCAAACTCTTCAACTTCTTGTTCTTTGGTTCTAGAATTTCTTTTCAGTTCTGACTCCTCCACATGTGTCTGATGTTGGAATTCTGATCGCTGGCCTCTGCTTTAATTTACATCTAGTGGGAACTAGACCAGGTTTTTAGCTTTCTGCTTTCGTCATTCGCTTTGTTCATTAGGCCCTTTTTCTTTCTTTGGAACCAAAATAGTCCAGGGTGCTCACCAAGGCTTCTCCCCCTTGTTATCTCTAGTAGTCACCCTTTAAGATGAGGCTGCCATCTCAGGGATTCCCACAGTTCTATCTGGCTCTTATAATCATGTCAGTGACTCAGCGACTCCAAAATCTGTCTCCTAGCTTCTTATGGGGCAGATATTCTTATTTCTTCCCTCAGATCCACATGGACAAACCAATTGGAAGCCATACTGGTATTATATGAACCACCCTTCCTGATCTTAAGGTAAGATCTTACTTGATCTTACCTTAAGATCTTACCTATCTTTTACTTCCAATAAGATAAGATAAAGGAGTAAACACACCTTAACAAACTGGGTCAGATTTTCTTTACCTAGTATTTGGAAGACTGTTGTTGATATGATTTGGCTGTGTCCCCCCTCAAATATCATCTTGAATTTCCAGGTGTTAGGAGAGGGACCTAGTGGGAGGTAATTGAATCATGGGAGCAGGTCTTTTCCATGCTGCTCTGGTGATAGTGAATAAGTCTCAAGAGATCTGATGGTTTTTAAAAGGAGAGTTTCCCTGCACAAGCTCTCTTTTGTGGCCTGCCACCATGTGAAACATGCCTGAAATCTTGTCCCTCTGCCATGATTGTAAGGCTTCTCCAGCCACATGGAATTGTAAGTCCAATAAACCTGCTTCTTTTGTAAATTTCCCAGTCTCAGGTATGTCTTCATCAGCAGGGTAAAAAACGGACAAATACAGCTGCCATCTTTGTAAGTGACTAGAATATCAAATATAAAGTCAAATGTTGAGAATGGGAAGCCATTTTGCATCATGTCAACCAGTAAGTCAGAGAAAGCTAGTTGTTGCTTGTAACCTCAGAAATATATTTTATTCTTTGTTAAGCAATATTCCTTCATGAATAATCAGTGCTGAACAGTTTAACGTTTATTGCTAGCTGACAAAGGCCAATTCTCACTGAATTGTAAACAATGTGTATCCACAGCTTTGTGACATTTTCCTGTTTAGTATATTCATGTGCCCAGTAACAAATTAAATACCTACAATTGTTTACTTATTTTTTAAAAACTGTGGTGAGTGCCGAGGAACTACCTATTCAGTACTATGCTGACTAACAGGGTGACAGGTTCAATCATACCTCAAACCTCAGCATCAAACAATACACTTTTGTAACAAACCTGTGTATGTTCCCCTTGATTCTAAAATAAAACTTGAAAAAGAAAAAAAGCGGTAAAATAATATATAGTTAATTACTGTCTTAACCATTTTTAAACATATAGTTCAGTAGTGTTAATATATTCACAATGTCATGCAACCAATCTTCAAAACGCTCTTCATTTTGCAAAACTAAAACTCTATACCCATTAAACAACAGCTCCCTAGTGTCTCCTTCCCCTCCCCTGAGAAACCACCATTCTACTTTCTGTCTTTATGAATGTGACAACTCTAAGTACCTGATATAAGTGGAATCATATGTCTTATAGTATTTGTCTATTGTGATTTGCTTATTGCTTTTAACATAATGTCTTCAAAGTCCATTTATGTTGTAGCATGTGTCAGGATGTCCTTCATTGTTAAGGCTAAATAATATTCCATTGTATGTATGTACCGTATTTTCTTTATCCATCCATTTGTCAATGGATACTGGATTGCTTCATTTCTTGGCTATTGTGATTAATGCTGCAATAAACATGGGCGTACAGATAGAAGGCAAATGTTTAACTGGAAAGAAGATAAAATGATACATAGAGGAAACTAGAGACAATAAACAGAGATTCCTGATCCCTTTCCTGCTCCTAGTTATCACCATCTATTGAGATCCATTTGCATTTCTGTTCTTAAGTTAGTGAATCACCTCTGCATTTACATATAATAAATTCTCCTTTTTGGCCTAAGATAGTTCAGACTGGTTTCTCTTATTTACAGCCAGAGTCTTGACTAATATATGGTTAGAAGAAAATCTCTGCAAATAAAGACAAGTCCAACTCATGACAAATATTTCTTTTATTCTGTAAATAAGAAATAAGATAAATTTTCACTATCAGCAAAGAAATTACAAACTGCAAGAAACATCATAAGGTGGAACTTTTGCAACCTCCCAGACCTTTAATAAGAAGCTGAGAAAGGGAGGAAAAATTCCTTCATGAGACCCAAGAAGGAAGGTTAATGACATTTTAGATTTGGTTATTCTGTTTGTTCTGCTTTTGCTTCAATTTTTTACTGTCTCCCTGCAAAACCAGAACTGTCCAACAGGGATTGAATTTTCTGTGGACAGTTTGTCTTTCATAAGCTTCACAGGCAAAATTAACCATCAAGGGAAAAATAAGATGACATTACTATTTTTGCAAGTTCAAAGTCATTCTCCCAAGTATCTATTGTATGTCTCATTTTTTTTCTTAATCCCTTGGCTTCATCTTCTTTGAAATTACTGCTATAAAAGTTAAGATAGTACATATTACTAGTATCCTGGCATCCAAATAGAAGAGTTTTTCTCATCCCACATTTCATAGAAGCAGTTGAAACAAAAACAAACAAATTGCCACATAGCCTCTCTCTTATTCCTGTCTTGTGGTTTTCATAAAGACGTTAGCTTGGAAATTTCATCAAGTTTGAAAGATACCAAGTGATCTTCTCTTCAAAAAAAATGGTACTAAACCTCTCTTCAAAAAAATTTAATTTCTATATTTATTTGACACAGTCTTCTATCCATTTTCCCCAAAGTAATTTCAGTATTCAGACCTTGACTCCTAACTCCCACAAAATTATTTGTGTTTCTGCTTCTTCCTTTCCCATCACTCCTCTCAATAATTTTCTCAGATGACCTGCTTCTTTTTCTCATCATACTTTGGCCTTGTATGTTTTTAACCTGATTTCTTTTTTTGTCCACACTGTCTGGATAGTTTTATTTTAAAAACTTGATTTCTAAGGGTGGTGCTAAAGAGAAGATATACGACAAAGACAGAGGGAAAAGGAATATATTTTTAAATGCTTCTAAGTACTCCTGCTGATGTTCTCCCTCTGTGTCTCCCTAAGACACAGCAACCTGGATTTATGGCATGCTTAGAGTTTTGTACTGAAAAAGCATAAAGACCTATAAAAAACCCCTCCAAAAACCTCCTAAAAAAATCTACACATGTTGACATATTTGAATGATGTCAGCAGTCAAATCATGCATTGGGAGAGAAATTAACATTTAAATAATATAAACATCCAGGAGAACTGTACTCCTGCAAACTTTCTTTACATTGGAATCCTTGTCTGGCTAAACTTATACTGAATCAATGTAAGAAAATATAACATGGGATCAAATAACTTCTCTTAAATGATTTTTCCCCAGGCTACTCACTGAGGAATTATTAAAGATTTAAAAGTTAAATTTAATTTTGGCTGTATACAGACTAATTGAATTCAACAATAAAATGTCCTAGTTATATTTTTGTGTATATTCATGCTCTTTGAAGGCCAGAAAAAATAAAAGTTTTGTGTAGCTTTTAAAAACAGCTGCTTAAATCATATAAAATTTCTTTGACTGATTTAAAAAAAAACCATTCCAGGCTGGAGCAGTGGCTCAGGCCTATAATCCCAGCACTTTAGGAGGCCAAGGCAGGAGGATTTCTTGAGTCTAGGAGTTTGAGACCAGCCTGTGCAACATGACAAGACCTTGTCTCTACACAAAATTGAAAATTAGTATTTTTTTAAAAAACTCATTTCATGTCTGCAATTAATGACGTATTGTCTAGTCAATAGTTCCCATTTAGCACGAACACACAGAAGCAGATGCTGCATCTCAGCCATCACAGCCTCTGTCAAGGCTAAAATGTATAGTAAAACTATAAAATTTATTATTCAAATATTTATCAATACCTATTTTGTGCATTGTCACTAAAAACTGATAGGGAAGGAGTCCATTCAAGACATAGACAATTTCTCTCAAGAAATTCATTAGCTTAGTTGGAGAGATTGGATATACATTCACAAAAGAAGTATTAAAAATACAACATACAACCTGATAAGTGTAAAAATGTCAAATGAAAATTGCAAACAAAAATTCCTGTAGAGATTCACACATGTGAAACAGTCATTGATATGAGTGGATGGGAGAGTCCAGAGGAGGTGCAAGGCTGAGCTTAGAATAGTTTGCAGGGATCGGGGAAGCAGGAACTCAGAGCAGGGCATTATAGGTGCATGACTGTGGGATGGAGAATATGATCAGAGAGAAACACAAAATCATTGCCATCCTGCTTGAGGGGAGGGAAAAAAGAATAGAGCAGTGTGTCTAGACAGGAGAGTTATCAAGAGAAAAAAGAAAAAAAAAAAACTCATCTGACTTCTCCAATAAGGATGAAAAAAAGCTTTTCAACTAGTGAACCAGCTGCAGAGACACTAGGGTTCTTATTTAGTTCTGTTTTACACAGAAGAAGAAACAGATATCTGCCTAACTAAAGCCATCTTAATGACTTTCAACAAATATTACAGAAACTCATGTATGCTCAGAGTTTCTAAGCTAACGAGAGAGGCATTTAACAAAAACTAAAAATGGAACAAAGCAAATACCCCTGTAGTTTATCTGTGGCAATTTTCTTTAAGGAAATACACATACATTGAATATGTTTCTTTGACTATGCACAAACACACACACGTCCAAGTAGAGTATAAATAAAGATTACACTGCTGGTATTTTACTTGTTGTTTTAAAACATAAGATTGAGATTTGTGAGTAGAACTTTAAAGTTCAAAAATCAAGGAGCAAAATTTAATCAGTAAGAGACTTGAAAAATATTTTTTGTGCACCTTTATTAAAGATTAGGCTTAAGACTGCCCTCACAAAGCACAAAAAAAGAGTATTTTCTAGACCTGATGCACTTTATTCTCATAAAGATCTTCTCAGATTAGATTACGTATGCACCTAAGGGGATGTGGTTGTGTGCTGGTGCACAATGCCATGAGATAAATGCACCACATATTCCTGGAGTTACAATTTTATCTAATGATTTGGAAGTAGGGCAAGTTAAGTAATTTAATAGTAAGTAATTGAAGACATAGTTTTTATATTAAAGCACATACAGAAAAATTATACTGCAGAATACAAAATGCTTCTGAAATTTCATGAGAAAATATGAGGCATCAAATAAATTTCCTTCATGGTTGGTTGCAAAGAATTCCCCACATAGCAAGAGAAACAAAGAAGGCTACTTAACAAAGTTTCAAGCTAGTTGACTATCCTTACTTTGGGAGAAATTTTTACAGTATAATTGCTCTAGTGGATTATTTATTTCTTCCATACGTCTATAGCCTGCTTTTTAGTTAATCTTATTATTGAAATAGTTGAAAGATAATTGATCATATAAGGTTGTTTTCCAGTTTTTAGGGACAAGTTTAGCAACCCGTTCTAACTCTATGCATGCCTCTGGGGCTTCAGGCTGGTGACAATACCTCCAATCCCATCTCCATCCTGTTGAGTTGGTCCTGGGTCCCAAACAATGCTTCCTAGGGCTGTAGGTAATGCCAGACAATCAGTTCAGTCTGCACCATTAACCTCCAGGGATTAGTAGCTCTCTGTGCAATTGAATGTTCCCAGATTAGTCCCTGTGGTGAGCCACCTGCCAGGACTCAGCACTTCACAGGCAAGCTAAGAAGCTAGTAAAAGATTTAAAGCTCAAACTTGAGCTGAGCAATCAGGATATTTTTCTCCCACAATTTACAGCTACTGTGGCATGACCTAATTTCTTATTCCCCGTTTTTTTTTTTCTTTAAATTTTGAGGTTTCATTTACCTGATAGAATTTGTTTCACAAAAATTAATGGAAGAAACATCAATTTTCCTATCGTAAAATTGGAAAACATACTGCAGTCCAACATAATCTTTAAGCTTTCATTAAATTCCCATATGTTAACACTTGATACTTATTAAAATAAGGGTTCTTAGAGTTTTGCAAGTTAGAGCTACCTTTCATTTGTGTGATGGAAACACCCAGCCAGTAGCAGAAAAGCATATGGGGAGATCCACACTCTACGTGGTGTGCACACAAAGTATACAAATCGTAAAACCTAGGATTGACTCATTGTAAGTTGACACATTGATGTATGAAGTGGTATAAGGTTATCAGTTTGCATCCTGAAAAGGGGATAAGTGTTTTGTTATCAAATGATATAGAGTAAGAGGGAACAAATGGAACCTAGTCATGCCTGAAACAACTAAAACAGACAAAACATATGACAAAACCATTTTTAAGACACTGGATATCTGGTAACTAAGGTCAGTAAACCCAGAGAGATGAGAAGCAAGTGAGATGTGCTCTGGTTTCCCCAGTGTAGTGCCTTAATTGTTTGGGGAAACCATGGTGCATGGAGAGTAACCTTGGATAAAACCTGTCAACCCTCTAAGACAGAGATGAAAATACGAGGAAAGCAAAGTGGCTAGATTTTGCCAGAGAGAATACTGGCAAAAAGAGAGCTACACAGAGAAAAACTCCAGGGACCTTGAAGGGTCCTCCTCAAATGTTCAGCAGAGTACTGGTCAGTGCACATGTATGAGGAAACTCCTCATGGATGGGTAGAATCATCCCAGAGGATTACAGAGAGCAATGTTCAGTGTTTACATAGACCAAGAACAGTTCCTGTTTCCATCACCCAGACTGGAAAAACATAATTCATGGCACATTGGTTAGAGTGATTCAAAAGGGCCTTGCTTCAGTAATAGGAGATAATTATCTTTAGGCTGAATGCTGATCTGCTCCTACATTTAGTAGACTCTAAATCTTCTTTTTAAAATTCTCAAAAGAAAGACCTGGATGGATCAAACTATTTCTTAGTAACCAATTGTTTATAAGAATACAAAAATATCTTGCATTGAACACAGTAATATTCACAATATCTTGCATCCAATCAAAGAGTAAGACGCATACAAAGATGCAGGAAAATATAATCCATAATGAGGAGAAAAGCCATTTAAAACCAACCCAGAACTGACACAGATATTAGAATTAGCTAACAATGGAATTAAAACAGTAATTATAACAGTATTATTGATGGTGTTTAAAAAAGGCACAAATTGGACATCTAAGGGTGAAAACTACAAAATCTGAAACAGTGCTCTGGATGGAATTAATGGTAGATTAGACATCATAGAAAACTAATGAATTTGAAGGCATAGTAATAGAAACTATCCAAACTAAAACTAAGCAAAATATAAAAGAACATTAATGATTTGTACAATTTCAAGCAGCCCAATGTTAGGGTTCCCTAAAACACAGTAAAAATATTTGAAGAAATAATGGCTTAAAGATGTTCAAAATTGTTTTTTTAAGAAAACTATAAGCACTTAAATTCAAGAAGTTCAATGCACTCCAAGCACAAAGCATTTGAAGAAAACCATACCAAAGTACTTTATAATCAAATTATTTGTAAAAACTTATGATACAAAAATCTTAATAGCAACTGGAGAAAAAAATCCTTATATACAGAGGAATAAAGATCAGAATAATTGCAAATGCCTCATCAAAAACAATGCAAGAAAAAAGAGAGCAGTGAAAAATCATTAAAGTACTGATTGTAAAAGCAAATACAAAAAAACTACCAATCAAGGATTCTACACTTAGAAAAACTATATTTCAAAAACAAAGGTGAAATAAGCATTGATTTTTGGCTATACAAAAGCTGAAAGAATTCACCAGTAGATTTACACCAAAATACATTTTAAATAAAGTACTCTAGAAAGAAGAAAAATAACATCAGAATAGTAACTACATGGGTAAATATGAAAAGTTTTAATATTTAAATTTCTTTAAAAGATAATTGGCTATATCAACAAAAATAATATTGTATTGAGAGTTTATAACATACATTAATGAAATATATATAACAGCATAGGGGAAATGTAACTACATTATTGAAAAATTATTATACATGAAGTGATATAGTCTCACTTGAAGGTACACTATAATCAATGAAAGATGTGTAATATAAATCCTAAAGCATCAAGTAAAATAGCAAAGAGTTATGGTTAATAAGCCAACAGAAGAGATAAAATGGAATGAAATATTCAATTACTCTAAAAAGAGGCTGAAAATAGTGAATAAAGAATAGATGGAACAAATAGAAATGAAATAACAGGATGATAGACTTAATTCTAATGATGTCAAATCATCATATTAAATTTAAATGTTATTGACGCTCAGGTCGAAACACAGAGATCATCAGATTGGAAAACTTGAAGAAGAGAGAGTACTTTCTAATTCACTTTATGAGGATAGCGTTATCTAGATACCAAACTCAGAAAAAGATATTAGGGGAGAAAACTATAAACTAGTATTTCTTATGAAAAAGCATTAGTAAATCAAATCCTAAAGTATATAAAAAGTAATTACAGGCTTTATGCCAGGAATGCAAGTTTGGCTTAACATTCAACAATCAATCAATGTAATTCTCCATGTTAACAAATTTAAAAAGTAAAGCCTGATCATTCAATAGATGCAGGAAAAACATTTGACCAAATCCAGTATTCATGCCTGGTAAATATTCTCACAAATCTAAGGTTGGAAGACTTCATTAACTGTGCAAAAGGCAAAAATTTGCAGTTAACTTCATACTTAATGATGAAAGATGGAATGCTATCTTTTCCCCTAAAACCATGGACAAAACAAGGATATCTACTCTTCTATTCAACATTGAATTAGAGAGTTGTAGCCTGTGGAATAATGCAAGAAAAAGAAATAAAAGCAGTGGAAAGTAACATAGGAAAAGAAAATAAAATTTGTTTTGTTCATAGATGACATGATCACCTTGGAAAATGTGATGAAATCTACACAAAAGCTACTAGAACTAATAAGTGAATTTGGCAAGTTTGCAGGATGTAAGCTTAAAGTAAAATATTAACTGTATTTCTAAGCATTTTGTTTGAATCAGAGGAGAATGTTTTGTAAAACATGACAAACTAATTCTAGAGTTCATACAGAAATACAAATAGGCTAGAGCAGCCAAAACAACTTTGAAAAAGAACAAAGTTGAGAAGCCAGAACTATCTGATTTCAAGACTTTATTATAAGTTTACAGTAATCTTAGCTGAGCATGGTGGCACATGCCTGTAGTCCTAGTTACCCGGGAGGCTGAGGCAGGAGGATTGCCTGAGCTCAGAGTTTGAGGCTGCAGTGAGCTATGATTACATCACGGCACCCCAGCCTGGGTGACAGAGAGAGACCCTATTTTTAAGGAATAAGTAAATGAATACAAATTTCAGTAACTAAGACAATGTGTGTATTAGTCTGTTTTCACACTGCTGATAAAGACATACCTGGGACTGAGCAATTTACAAAAGAAAGAGGTTTAATTGGACTTACAGTTCCACGTGGCTGGGAAAGTCTCATAGTCATAGCAGAAGGCAAGGAAGAGAAAGTCCCATCTTCCATGGATGGCAACAGGCAAAGAGAGAATGAGGAAGACACAAAAGCAGAAACCCCTGAAAAAACCATCAGATCTCATGAGACTTTTTCCCTACCATGCTAACAGCATGGGGGAAACCACCCCCATGTTTCAATTATCTCCCACTGGATCCCTCTCACAACATGTGGGAATTATTGGGAGTACAATTCAAGATGAGTTTTGGGTGAGGACACAGCCAAACCATACTAATGTGGTATCAATGTCATGAGAGACAAATAGATAAAATGGGAAAGAATACAGACCACAAATAGACCCACACATATATGGACTGCTTATTTTTTTATGAAGGTGCAAAGAAAATTCAGAGGGGAAAGAATAGTTTTAAAAAATGCTGCTATAAAAACCTGTTATCCATATGCCAACATAAGTAAATAAATACCAATGCATACACAATTTAATTTATATAAAAATTAATCCCAAATGGATCATAGACATAAACTTAAAACCAAAAACTGTAAAACTTTTATAAGAAAACATACAAGAAAGCCTTTGTGACCTTGGGTTAGGCAAAGAAAAAAAAATAAAAATTAATGAATTAGACTTTATCTAAATTTAAAACCTCTGTTCTTGAAGATATTACTAATTGGACGAAAAGATAATTTTTTACTGGAACAAAATATTTGCAAGTATATGTCTGATAATAGGCTTGCACCCAGCAAACACAAAGAAATCTCAAAACTCAAAAGTAAGAAATCAACCCAATAAACAACTGAGCAAAAGATTTAAACAGACACTTGTCCAAAGAATACATGAAGACAAATAATTGTAAGTAGGCATATAAAAATATATATAATGCTAAATATATATATAATTCATTATATAGATATTATATATAATGAGAGAAATTCTTAGTCATTAGAGAAATGCAAATTAAACCACAAAGATATACCATTATATACCTTTTGGAATGACTAAAATGAAAAGGACAGATCATAAAGAGTGTTAATAAAGACGTGGAGAAACAAACTTCTATACACGGCTGGTAGGAATTTTACATAATATCACTGCTTTGGAAAACAGTTTGTCTGTTTCTAAAAAGAAAAAAAATTAAACATACGACCACCATATGGACAAGCTACTCTACTCCTAGGCAGTTACCCAAGAAGAAGGAAAGTCTATGTCCTTATAGAAACTTATACTTGAAAAAACACCCAAATACCCATCAACAGATGAATGAACAAACAAATCATGGAGTATATATGCATACAATGGAATATATTACTCTATAATATTTAGGCTGAATGAAAGAAACCTTACGAAACAAAAAACATACTATATGATTCCACTTTATTAAAACTATGGAAAATGTAAATTAATCTATACTGAGATATCAGTGGTTGTCTGAGGGAGGATGGGAGGGTGGCTGGTGAAAGGGATTACAAAGGTCAAAAGAAAACTCTTACAGATGAAGAACGTGTTCATTATGTTATTGTGGTAATAGTTTCATAGGTTTCTACATATGTCAAAACTTACTAAATATGTTCAGTTGATTTTATCCCAATTATAAGTCTTTTCTTATTAAGAGAGAATAAATCAACCCTACAGGAGTACAGTTCTACCTGTTAAAAATAGTTTTCTGTCCTTGGATGCCATGAATCAGACACATCCATTTGGCTCTATCATTGTTGGCCTCCTAAAACCATGGTGCCCCTATCCACTTGGTGAAAGGATAGAGACAGAACAATCCTGCTCCAAATGGATATTGTACAATTCTGAGTGGAACTGTAGAACTCCACTTTATGGAATTTGTAGGTAAAAACCATATAGCACATTAGAAGTCATTAGATTCCACGAGTCTTTATTTTTCAAAAGAAAATGTTTAGGACATATGAATAGCTGTTGCTTTATTTTAGTAGATTTTTAAATAAATACATGGCAGTAGCTCAGAGTAACATCTGCCAGTGTAGCAAAGACCAACAGCTTAATTTGAGTCACCAGAGTAGCATGAGCAATTTCAGTACTTTATCCTCAATGCAGAAGCCATTTATTGCCCTTTGCAGGGCAATAAATTGATTTTTCTACCTTTAAAAGATGTTTTACTTAAATTGTGCAAACATGATTTACAACAATTAGCGACAGTGTAGTTCTTAGACATTGGAGCCAGCTCAATATGGACAACACACAAACTACAATTTCTAACCCAGCAGAAGAAAATGAATCCAAAATTTTATATCAACTTTTATATTCTTTGGTTTTCCTTCTAGTATACAATACAAAAGTATTTTTAGTATAAAATATTTAAAATTGTTCTAATATATGTGAAATGTATGTGAAAAAATAAATGTTGATATGTAATCCTGTTATTGTGGGTATCAATTTTAGCACATTTATTTTTTTCATCCTCTTACTGCAACTCTTGAATGCTAATTGGCAAAGAGATACACTCCAAATGATATGCTCTGGCATTGCAAAAGGCATTACCCAGAGTATCTTGCTGAATTATGGCACCTATAATGTCAACAGAAGATATCTAAAGACTCCAAAATTTGGGACTTATTTTTAAAGGTACTTCATAGATTGCTTTCTGCATTGTTAATGACAAGTGCTGAGGACTATGACATGACATGACCATCACCATACAAACATGAAATTGCCTACTGCTGCTTGAAACTGCACAATAAAAATTTATTCCTTGGGTTAAACATTGAGCTGTCTGTAGGGTAAAATACTTTTAAATTAAACTTCATTTTAATCATTAGGGTTTTTAAGTTTATTTTAAAATTTATCCTTATGAGATTTTTAGTTTATCTTTATTTGGTTTACTATTTATTTTAGTTAATTTAGTTTTGTTTTATATTTACAGGAAAATTGGAAGATAGAGTGCCCATATACTCACACAGCCAGTTTTCCCCATTGTTAAATTAGCACCTTACATTAGTGAACAGATGGTACCTTTGTTACAATTAATGAACCAATACTGATCCATTATTATTAACTGAAGTCCACACCTTATTCATACAGCCTTAGATTTTACCAAATGTCCTGGTTCTGTTTCAGGATCCCATCCAGGCTGCTACTTTGCATTCAGCCATCTACCTCTTTAGGCTTCTCTTGACTGTGACAGTTTCTTAGATTTACCTTGGTTTTTGGTATTTTATAGATGTTACTCCATTGGACTTCTTTGATGTTTTTCTGATTACACTGGAGTTACAGATTCTTTGGAGGGTGACCCAGAGATAAAATGCCATTCTCATCACATCATATCGTGGTTATGTGTTATCAACATGATTTACTACTCTTGATGTTCACCACCTGGCTGAGGTAGTGCTTGACAGTTTTCTCCATTTTAAAGTTTAATCTTTTTCCCTCCTTTTCACAATGGAATGAAGAAAATTCAGTCACTGTGCACCTAATGAGTGGGCAGTTATGCTCCACCTCCTTGAGGGACAGTAGCTACATAATAATTTGGAATTATTTGGAACAAGAGATTTGCTTCTTCTATCCACTAATTTATTTTTTATTTATTCATATCTGTGTGAGTCCATTAATATTTATTTTATAGTCTAGGTTATAAACCAATATAACTTTATTTTGTTGCTCAAATTGTTCCAGCTTTGGTCATTGAGAGCTCTTTCAGTTGGTCCTGTCTCACTTTAATATACTCCCATAATTATGGGTTTGTGGGGCTTTAAAAAAAATTCCTTATTTTCTAGCTCTATAAGATGCTCCAGAATTATCTTATATATTTTTTGTGGAAATCTGAAATCATTTCTTCATAATGACATTTTCTCCTTTATTGGAGAATGTTAGAAACCAAGATCAAGAGCTTGATGTGCTTGTTGATACTGGAGTGTCATTGATTCAAGACCCTGTCAACTGACCAGATCAAGGAACTATATGTGTATATGCTGAGACATGTATACGCCCATATATAGATTTATAAATATTGTGTATGTAACTATCTGTATCCATATTAAGCTACACATGAGTTCATTCTGATGTTCTCCAGTCTGGCAACACACATCACTGCAGCCTCCTACCCTTGCTTATCTTCAGACTCCCACTACGGCATCGAGTCACCTGGCTCACATCATACACCATCCACTTGGTTAGTTGCTTACTTTCCGTATATGTGAACAGTGGCATCAGAATTATTAACCTGTACCTTAGTTTCTTGTGCCTTCAGCCTTACTGACTTTTCTCATTTCCACATCTACTTAGGTAGGCGCCCTTTCCCCCACTCCCTTCAATAAAGTTGTTTCATATGTTCGTAATACAATTAGGTTGTTATCACATTCTGCATTCTATTCTGGGTTCCCCAAACCTCCTAAATTCATTTTCATATTTGCATACATCAGGGTTCACTCTTTGTGCTGTAAAGTACTCTGGATTTTGACAAATGCATTGTGTGATGGTATCCACCATTACAGTGTTGTATTCTATACCAGATATAATATTGTATTGTATAATATTGCATAATTTCTGTATTATATAATATTCTGACCAGATATAATACTGTATAGTATAATATTATACCGTATAATTATAATATACTATAATACTATATAGAATACTGTATAATACAGTATAGAACACTATACTGTAGTGGTGGATTCCTCACACTCTGCATTTGCACCACTCTAAAATCCTGTGTGCTTTAATTATTCATCCTTTCCTTCTCTCTCACCAAATAATCACTTGCAACCACTAATTTTTTTGCTGTCTCTATAGTTTTGCGTTTTTCAGAATGCGACTTAATTGGAGTCATACAATAAGTTGGCTTTTCATACTGGCTTCTTTCACTTACAATATGCATTTAAGATTCATACATGTCAAAAAAGAATGAGATCATGTCCTCTGCAGGGCCATGGTTGGAGCTGGAGGCTATTATCCTTAGCAACCTAACACAAGAACAAAAAACCGAATACCACATGTTCTCACTTATCAGTGAGAGATAAATGATGAGAACACATGAACACATAGACAGGAACAACACACACTGGGACCTATGGGAGGGTAGAGGTTGGGAAGTAGAAGATCAGGAAAAATAACTAATGGGTACGAGGTTTAGTACCTTGCTGATGAAATAATCTATATGACAAACCCCTATCACGTAAATTTACCTGTGTTACAAACCTGCACATGTACATAAACTTAAAATAAGAGCTAAAAAATTTATATATGTCATTTGTGACTTGATAGCTCACTTCTCTTATTTATAAGTAATGTTTTATTTTATTAATGAATCACAGTTTGTTGATCCATTCACTTATTGAAAGATATCTTGGTTGTTTTCAGTTTGGGGAGATTGTAAATAAAGTTTTTGTAAACTTTTATGTAGACATAATTTTTTTAATTCATTAAGTAAATACCTTGGAGTGTGATTGCTGGATTATGTGGTTAGAGTATGTTTAGCTTTTTAAAAAACAGCCAAATTGTCTTTGAAGTGGCTATATCATTTTCATTCCTACCAACAATGAATGAGAGTTACTGTTGCTCTTCATTCTTACCGTTAACTAGTATTGTTATTTTCATTTCTAGTTTAATTTCATTGTGGTCTGAGAAAATACGTTGTAGGATTTTGATTCTTTTAAATTTGGGAAAGTGTGTTTTAGGATACAGAATGTTGTCTACCTTAGTGAATGTTTCATGTGAGCTTGAGAAAAATGTATAATCTATTGTTGGAAAGAGTTGTCTATAAATACCAATCAAATCAAATTGATCAATAGTACTCTTCAGGTCAAATCCAGCTCCAACCATGTCCCTGTAAAGGACGTGATCTCATTCTTTTTTGACATGTATGAATCTTAAATGCACATTGTAAGTGAAAGAAGCCAGTATGAAAAGGCAACTTATTGTATGACTCCAATTAAGTCCCATACTGAAAAACGCAAATGCTTGACCTATCAATTATGTATAGAGTAGTGTTGAGGTCTCCAGCAATAACAATTAATTTGGCTATTTCTCCTATCAGTGTGATTAATTTTGTCTCACATATTTTGACATTCTGTTGCTAGATGTCTACCTATTTAGGATTGTTTTGTCTCTCAGAGAATTGATCACTTTATCATTATGTAATACCACTCTTTATTCCTAATAATTACCTTTGTTTTGAAGTCTGCTTGTCTGAAATTAATATAGATACTCCAATTTTTATTTATTATTTGATTATTGTTACCATGGTTTATCTTTCTCCACCTCTTTACATTGAATCTGTGTCTTGATAATTAAAGTGGATTTCTTGTAGACAACGTATAGTTGACAGATAAAATGTAGTTGGATTCTTTTTTCTTCCACTCAAACAAACTGCATCGTTAATTAATGCATTTTGACCACTTACATTTAAAGTGATGATTGGTAGAGTTGGATTAATGTTTAACTTATTTGTAATTGTTTTCTAATGGTTGCATATATTCTTTGTTTCTGTTTATCACCTTTTAATGCCTTTACTGGTTTTAATTAACAATTTTACATAGTTCTATTTTATCTTCTCTCTTAGCACATCAATTATCACTTAAAAAACATAGTAATTGCCCTAGAGTTTGCAATGTGCATTTTTTCCAGCTGTATTGATGTATATTGACAAATAAAAATTTTATGTACTAATGACATACAACAAATGTTCAGATCTATGTATAACATTGTGAGATGATTACAACAATCAAGCTAATTAACATATCCATCACTTCAAGTAATTATCTTTTTTATTTTGTGGTGAGAATATTTCTACTTTCTTAGCAAACTTTAAGTGTAGAGTACAGTATCATTATAGTCACCGTGATGTACAATCAATCTCAAGAACTTATTTATCCTATCTATCTGAAATTTGGTACCCTTTGACCAGCATCCCCCATTTCCCCTACTGCCCAGCCCCTGACAACTATCATTCTACACTCTGCTTCTTTCAGTTCAACTGTTTTAGGTTTCAGATTTAAGTGAGATCATGCAGTATTTGCTTTTCTATACCTGGTTTATTTAACTTACCATAATATCCTCCAGGCTCATCCATGTTGTTGCAGTTACAAGATATACCTCTTGTGTAAATATTTTTTCATGTGGTAGAATGTACATATTTGTGTGTACATATATATACATGTATATGTATATTTGTGTGTACATATATATACATGTATATGTATATATGTGTGGGTATACACATATATGTATATATGTATATACATGTGCGCCATTTTCTTTATTCATTCATCTATCTATGGACACTTAAGTTGATTCCATATCTTGGCTATTGTGAATAATGATGCAGTGAACACAGTAGTGGAGACTTCTCTTCAACATACTGATTTTATTTCCTTCGGATATATACTCAAAAGTGGGACTGCTGAATTATATGATAGTTTTGTTGTTTATAATTTTTTGAGGCACCTCCATACTGTTTTTCATAATGGCTGTACTAATTTACATTCCCACTAATGGTGTACAGGGTTTTCTTTTCTACACATCTTCACCAACACTTGTCATCTTTTGTCTTTTGATTAATAGCCATTCTAACCTGTGTGAGGTGGTATCTTATTATGGTTTTAATTTGCACTTCCCTAATGATTAGTTATATTGAGGACGTTTTCATACACTATAGTAATCTGTTCTTGCACCACTATAAAGAAATACCTGAGACTGGGTAATTTGCAAAGAAAAGAGGTTTAATTGGCTTACAGTTCTGCAGGCTTTGCAGGAAGCAAGGTGGCATCAGCTTCTGGGGAGGCCTCAGAAAAAGCATGAAGTGGGGAGGTGCTACACACTTTTAAACAACCAGATCTCACAATAACTCACTCACTCACTCACTCACTATCACAAGAACAGCACCAAGAGAATGGTGCTAAAACATTCATGAAAAACCACCCCCACAATCCAATCCTCCCACCAGGCCCCACCTCCAACACTTGGGATTGTAATTGAATATAAGATGAGATTTGGGTGAGGACACAAATCCAAATCGTATCATACACCTATTAGCCATTGGTATGTATTCTTTTGAGAAATGTCTACTCAGATCCTTCATCCACTTTTTAATCAGATTATTTGTTTTTTTACTATTGAGTTGTTTCGTTCCTTATGTATTTTAAATATTCACCCCTTATAAGATGTATGGTTTACAAATATTTTCTCCTATTCTGTAGATTTTCTCTTTATTCTGTTGATTATTTCCTTTGTTGCAGAGAGGTTTTTAGTTGGAAATGATCAGATATATCTATTTTTGCTTTTAGGATCATATTCAAAACATCATTGGCCAGACCAATGTTATGTAGTTTTCCCCTCAATTTTTTCCCTAGTAGTTTCAGAGTTTCAGTTTCTATGTTTAAGATTTTAATTCGTTTTGAATGGATTTTTTGTTTATGGTGTGAGATAAGGGTCCAAATTCATTCTTCTGCATGTAGAAAACAAATTTTCCCATTGCTTATTAAAGAGACCATCTTTTCTCCATTGTATATTCTTGACAGCTCTGTGAAAGATCAATTGGCCATAAATGCATGAATTCATTTCTGAGCTGCTGTATTCTGTTTCATTTGTCTATATGCCCATTTTTATGCCAGTGCCATACTGTTTTGATTACTTTAGTTTTGAAGTATAATTTGAAGTTGCAATACAATGTTATACTATACTACAGTATAGTACAAATACTGTATTATGATACATCTAGCTTTGTTCCTTTTGCTCAAGATTGCTTTGGCTACTCAGGGTCTTTTGTGGTTCTATATTAATTTTAGCATTGCTTTTTCTATTTTTGTGAAAAAAATGCCATTGGAATTTTGATATGGATTGCATTGAATCTCTATACATTGCTCTGGGTAGTAGGAACATTTGAACAACATTAATACTTGCAATCCATGAACACAAGATATCTTTCCATTTATTTGTGTCTTCTTCAATTTCTCTCATATATGTTTTATAGTTTTCAATGTACACATCTTTTACCTTCTTGGTTAAACTTATTCTGAAATGTTATTTGTTGCTATTGTAGATGGAATTGTATTCTTGATTTTGTTTTCACACAGTTTATTGTTAGTTGATATGGTTTTTCTGTGTCCCCAACCAAATCTCATCTTGAATTGTAGCTCCCATTATTCCCTCATGTTGTGGGAGGAATCCACTGGGTCCCAATTATTTTAAGATAATTGAATCATGTGGCCAATTTCCCCCATACTTTTCCCTTAGTAGTGAATAAGTCTCATGAGACCTAATGGTTTTATAAGGGGAAGCCCCTTTCTCTTGGCTCTCATTCTATTCTTTTGTCTGCTGCCATGTGAGACGTGCCTTTAACCTTTTGCCATGATTGTAAGGCCTCCTCAGCCACATGGAACTGTGAGTCCATTAAACCTCTTTCTTTTGTAAATTGCCCAGTCTCAGGTATGTCTTTATCAGCAGCATGAAAACAGACTAATACAACTAATACAGTAAATTGGTGCCAGTAGAATGGAGTGCTGCTGAAAATATACCCAAAAATGTGGAAACAGCTTTGGAACTTGGTAACAGGCAGAGGTTGGAACAGTTTGGAGGGTTCAGAAGAAGACAGGAAAATGTGGGAAAGCTTGGAATTCCCTAGAGACTTGTTGAATGGCTTTGACCAAAATGCTGATAATGATATACACTATGAAATCCAGGCTGAGGTTGTCTCAGATGGAAATGAGGAACTTTTTGGGAACTAGAGTAAAGGTGATTCTTGTTATGTTTTAGCAAAGAGACTGACAGCATTTTACCCCTGCCCTAGAGATTTATGGAACTTTGAACTTCAGAGAGATGCTTTAGGGTATCTGGCAGAAGAAATTTCTCAGCAGCAAAGCATTCAAGGTATGACTCAGGTGCTGTTAAAGGGATCCCGTTTTAAGAGGGATCAAAGCACAAAAGTTTGGACAATTCGCAGCTTGACAACGTGACAGAAAAGAAAATGCCATTTTTTGAGGAGAAATTCAAGCCAGCTGCAGAAGTTTGCATAAGTAATGAGGAATGGAATGTTAATCACCAAGATGATGGGGAAAAATGTCTCCAGGGCATGTCAGAGACCTTTGCAGCAGCCTCTCCCATCAGAGTTCTGGAGGCCTAGGAGGAACTGGCCAGACCCAGGGTCCGTCTGCTGTGTAGTCTAGTCCCCTGCATCCCAGCTACTCCAGATGTGACTAAAAAGGGCAAGGTAAAGCTTGGACCATTGCTTCAGAGGGTACAAGCCCCAAGTCTTGGCAGCTTCCATGTGGTGTTGAGCTTGCAGGGGCACAGAAGTCAAGAATTGAGGTTTGGGAAACTCCATCTAGATTTCAGAGGATGTATGGAAATGCCTGGATGTCCAGGCAGAAGTTTGCTGCAGGGTTGTGGCTCTCATGGAGAACCTCTGCTAGGGCAGTGCTGAAGGAAAATGTGGGATGGGTGCCCACACACAAAGTCCCCACTAAGGTGCTGCCCAGTGGCCTCTGAGAAGAGGGCCACTGTCCTTCAGCCCCCAGAATGGTAAGTCCACAGACAGCTTGCACTGTGTGCCTGGAAAAGCCGCAGACACTCAATGCCAGCCCATGAAAGCAACCGGGAGGAAGGCTATACCCCACAAAGTCACAGGGACAGAGCTGCCAGCCACCATGGGAGCCCACCTCTTGCATCAGCATGACCCGGATGTGAGACATGGAGTCAAATTAGATCATTTTGGAGCTTTAAGATTTGACTGCCCTGCTAGATTTTGGACTTGCATGGAACCTGTAGCCCCTTTGTGTTGGCCAGTTTCTCCCATTGGGAACAGCTGTATTTACCCAATGCCTGTATCCCCATTGTATCTAGGAAGTGACTAACTTGCTTTTGATTTCACAGGCTCATAGGTAGAAAGGACTTGCCTTGTCTTGTATGACATTTTGGACTATAGACTTTTGAGTTAATGCTGAAATGAGTTAAGACTTTGAGGGACTCTTGGGAAGGCATAATTGGTTTTAAAATGTGAGGACATAAGATTTGGGAATGGCCAGGAGCAGAATGATATGGTTTGGCTCTGACCCCATCCAAATCTCATCTTGAACTAAGGTTCCCATAATTCCCTCATGTTGAGAGAAACCCAGTGGGAGAACCAGTTCCATGGTTCTGGTTTCCCCAATATTGTTCTTGTGGTAGTCAATAAGTCCCAGGAGATATGATGGTTTATAAAGGGAAAACCCCTTTCGTTTGGCTCTCATTCTCTTCTCTTGTCTGCTGCCATGTGAGACATGCTTTTCCCCTTCCACCATGATTGTGAGACCTCCCCAGTCATGTGGATCTGTGAGTCCATTAAACCTCTTTCTTTTATAAATTGCCCAGTCTTGTGTATGTCTTTATCAACAGCATGAAAACAGACTAATACATTAGTGTATAGAAATGCCACTAAATTTTGTGTGTTGATTTTCTATCCTACAGCTTTACTGAATTTATTTATTACTTCTAACAGTTTTTTAATGCAGTCTTTAGTTTTCTGTTATTATTTATTTAAATTTGCTTTTTCCTATTTCTCTTTCTCTGCTTCTTTTGAAACTCCCATAACGCATATATTGGTTCATTTGCTGATGTCCCACAAGTTCCATAGGCTTTCTTCACTCTTTTTCATTCATTTTGTTGTTGTCATTTCTCTGACTGAGTATCTTCAAATAACCTGTCCTCAGGCTCAGTGATTCTTTCCACTGCTTGACTGAGTCTGCTGTTAAAGCTGTCTGTTGAATTCAGTTCAATCATTGTGTTCTTTGTGTCCAGAATTTCTGTCTGGTTCTTAGTAAGTTCTATCTCTTTGTTGAATTTCTCATTTTGTTCACATATTATTTTCCTGATTTCATTTGGTGTCTATCTGTATTCCTTTGTAGCTCATTAAACTTCTTTAAAATAATTATTTTGAATTCTATATCAAGCATTTTGTAGATCTTTATTTCTTTACAACCAGTTATCAGTATTTACTTTGTTCCTTTGGTAGTGTTATGTTTCCCTGATTATTAATGATGTTTGTGTCCTTGCATTGGCATCTGCGCATGTGAAGAAATGAACATCTTTGCCAGTCTTTACAGACTACTTTTGGCAGGAAAAGCCCTTCAGTAAGACAATCTATAGGTTTCAGGCAGGCTGCCTGGCAGATTCCTTGGGCTGGCTTGCTGCTGGAATCTTTGGATAGGCTGACTTGGTGCTTGGGTCAGTTGGAAGGTGGGCCTGTGCCTAGGTCCACAAGGGTGGCCCTAGGACAAGGATTTGAATCCTGAGGCCATGGTAGCCAAGGAGGCCTGGATCCTGAGGCCATAGTAGCTTGCTTGGTACCAGGTCCACTTGGCGAGCCAGTCGCTCAGTCCCCACAGACAGGCCTGAAGTCTGTACCCACAGGGTAGTAGGAAGAGACCTGACACTAAGCGTGCAAGGACCATCCTGAAGTCTGTGTCCGCAAGAGTTAACCTGGCACTAGGATGTTCTTCAAGTCTGAAGCTGCAAACGGCAGCCTGGAGCTTGAGAACAGAGGGTTTTATAGATCTGTGATTTATAAGGCTATCCTGAAACCTGGGACTATGAGGGCTAACCTGGAACTAGGGTAGGACTGGAGTCTGAGTCTCCAGGGGCAGACCTGAGTCCAGAGGTGGGAGGGTAAACCTGAAAACTGGGGACTTGGGGACTGGTCTGGAACCTGGGCTGGTCTGGCCTGTTGCTAAGGCAGGTCTAAAGCCTGAAACCACAGAGGGAGGCCTGAGCCTGAGAACATAGGAGTTGGCCTGGTGATGGAGCAGGCCTGGAGTCTGGGACATCAGGAGTGGGCCTACAGCTTGCAATTATAGGACTTTTGGGTGCTAAAGGGGAGAGCTTCACACTGGGATTAACCAGAGTGGGCCTAGTGCTGGGGTCCATGGTGAATCAGGTGCTCATTTTAGTCTCCTCTCCACAACCTAAAGGTTATCTCTCCCTGTGCTGTGCTGAATGGGCTTAGAAGAGGGGTGATGTGGGTCTTGTGAAACTGTCGTCCCTATCTTCTTCCATGTGACTTTTTCTATTTCTGTGCTCTACCCAGGTGCTGTAGTCTTTCACCTGGACTCCTTAGCCCTTGTGAAAGATTTTTGCACATGGATATTTGTTCAAATTGATGCTCCTGCAAGGGGAAGAGAGTTGGAAAGTTCTATTCTGCTATCTTCTTGATTTCACTCTCTGCAGGATATATGTTTTTAACTAATCTAAGTCACTTTTAAAGTATACTACTTCATTCCAATGCAAGTACTTTATAACAGAATATTCCCAATTCTTACTTCTTATCTGATAATATTGTTGTCATTTGTTTCATATACTTATATGCTATCATCACCCAATACAGTGTTACTATTATCATTATAAACCTTTTACTATTATCATTATAAACCTTTTAGATCAATTAAGAATAGAAAAAATAAAAAATATATATTTTACCTTCATTTAGTCCTTCTCTAATACCTTCTTTCTTTATGTGGATCTGAGTTTCTGACCTATCATTTTTCTGTACCTGAAGAATTTCTTACCAAATAGTCTACTGGTGATAAATTCCCTCAGGTTTGTTTGTCTGTGAAAGTTATATTTTTCCTTCACTTTTGAATGATGATTTTGCTGAATATAAAATACTAAGTTGATGTTATTCTTCTTTCAACACTTTGCTTTATTTTACTTTCTTCTTGGATGCATGATTTCTAAATAAAAGTCTGGTCTAATAGTTCTTTGTCTATAGGTACACTTTCTTGGGTTTTTTTGTTTGTTTGTTTTTGCTATTTGAATATGATGTGACCAGGTGTCATTTTTTGGTATTTATGAGCTTTATATGATCTGAGATTCCTAGTGTTATAGTTTGGTGTCTGTCACTAATTTTGAAAGTTGTGTGCCTTTATAGTTCAAAGATTTTTCTGCTTCATTCTTTCTCTCTTCTCTCTCTGATAATCCAATGATATGTGGGTTATACTTTTAGAAATTGTCCTACAGTTCTTGGATTTTTCTCTTCTGTTTAATTATTACTATTCTGTTTTTCTTTGTATTTTAGTTTGGAAAAGTTCTACTGATATATATCCAAGCTCACTAATTCATTTCTTGGCCATGTTCAGTCAACTGATTAGCCCACCAAAGGCATTTTTCAAGTTCTAGCATTTTCTTAAGTTTCTGTTTTAGAGAGTTCTCATTTATCTGCTTTCATTCTCATTTATTTTTGTACATTGTATATTTCTTATTAAAGCCTTTAATATATTAATAATAATTATTTTAAGTTCCTTGTTTAATAATTCCAACATGTGTGTCATATTTGAGCCTGAACCAGATGTTTACTTTTTCTCTTCATACTTTGTGTTATCTTCCTTTTAGTACGCCTTATAATTTTTGTTGAAAGTTGAGCATGATAAATGAATAATAAAAATGATCACAAAAATAAGAGTAAAAGGAACTAAGGTAAACATGTCTTTAGTGTGAGCTTTTATCTTAATCTGGCTAGAGCTGTAGGCATCAGAGGCTTTAAATTAATCTAATGCCCTTGTTTTTGTCTCCCCTCTTGACCTCAGTCTTCACTAAGTACTTCTCAGAGATAATCTGTGTCTTGCAGTTCTTCCATCTATAATCCACTGTTACGCTGGAGCCCATTGGTGTGATGGTAAAGTGTCAGGGAGGGGAAGCATTTGATAATCTTATGATTAAATCTTAGCCTGTGTCCCTGGTCTGTGACTGTCACAAGTGCTTCTTAGATTTTCTGTCCCCCCACCCCTCTTTTCACTAATGAGGTGAGACAAGAAGGCTAAGGTCCGGGTAGAGGGGTGGGGGCCTGGAACAAGAGAAATGCATTTTCCTCAAGTAGGATAAGGCTCCTGTAAAGTCTTTTTCTCTAAAAAGTACGTCTTTGTAATGGAGAACATGCTGGGGATATTTCACCATGGTTACTCTAACTCTCCCTTTGCCAGTCGTGAGATCTTTTTCAGAGCTTCAATATGAGGGTCTGACAGGGTTTTCAGAGTAAACCTATAAAAATGTAGGCCTCCCCTGAGATTGTGGCCCATAGCACTTTCTTACTGTCATACTTTCCCACACTCAGCCTCCAATAATTCACCAAAATATGATTCCAGTGGTTTCTCTGCTCACTAAGCAAATTTCATTTGTGACCTTAATTTCACATGTCTCTCCAGATTTCAGGGTAGTAGTGTTCCCTGTGACCTTATGTCTCTGATGGGTCTAAGGAAAGTAATTAATTTTCAGTTTGATCAGCTGTTTTGCCCTTGAATTATAGAGAATTGAATAATCAGCTTCTTATTTTAAGGATGGTAGTGATGTTTTCCAAGCTTTTTTTCATGCTGAATCTGATTTCAGAAGTCTATATAGGGTAATATTTATAAAAGCAATATTCTAGAAGAAATAACATGATAAAGCCTTACATTTAATGTATACTGGACACTGTATTATTTATATATGGTCTATTATTTAAAAGATAAAACATCTATAAGATAGTTGTCAGAAGACCTAGTATCCAACACTGTATGCTTTTTACTAAGTCATGCTGCCTCGTATTTTGGAAACTTTGATCTCATATTTAAATAGAAAGACTTAAAACAAATTTTTTTTCAGCAGAAAATATTTTGGTCAGCAGGACTAAACTGTATTAATTACGGAAACACTGTTTGACAAGCAGACTCCATGTTGAGGAAAGGCTTTGAGGCTTCTATTGGACTCTCTTTTTTCTTCTATTTGGTCTTTAAATGAGCTACACTTTGCTTATACACCTCCAGAATAAAATTGGGACTTTTTTTAAAAAAAGAAATGACAGTTTATTTTTTAAAAAGATCAACTCTAAGCAACCGGAAAACTTTGCATCTTTAGAATATATTTCAAATAAAGAAAAATTTGAAAGGACAATTGCAGGACAGAGAAATCCTTACTAACATAAGAGAACGCTACAAAAAAAAAGTCACAACATATGGCACAGTATTTTCTTCAGAAAAGCAAGCCTCCTGGGACCCAGTTCTTTGATACTAATCACAACAGTAATTAGAGATGATGTTGGTTAGTGTTCATGAATGTTTTCCGTGTTTAGTACAAATATACAACTAACCAAGGTGTCTTCCTTTTCCCACCCTGTTGGTGGCCTGACAAGTTCATCTCTAACATTGGTTTCACTATTGCTGATGCTAGAGACTTGTCACACACATTTCCAATAACGAAACTGGAAAACTATTTGAAAGCCTTTCTTTAATTATAGTTGTTTAGTCTCTAAATAATAGTTCTGAGGTTTGCAGAAAGGTAAAACAAATAATAGGAGATTTTAAAGCAAACTCGAGCATGTAAATGTGGGTTTGGCAGGAAAGAAGCATCCAAACAAAAGAACTACTCTATATTCAGAAACACTGGTATTGAAATGTTATGTGGGTCAAATCTACATTGTGACCGAGTTGTTTTCAAGTGTCAATGGGAAGATTTTAATCAAGAAAGCATGGGCAGTATTAATGGCAGAATTTTGTGTTGTAAATATAGAAGACAGTCTAAGTGGGCTGGAACTATACGATATGGGAGTCAATTAGGAATAAAAAAAAAAGGAATGCATCTTTTTCTGATTTTTTTAACTTTCATTTTAAGTTGAGGGGTGCCTGTGCAGGTTTGCTACATAGGTAAACTCGTGTTATCAGGGTTTGTTGTACAGATTATTTCATCACCTAGGTACTAAGCCTATCACCCATTAGTTATTTTTCCTGTCCTCTCCCTCCTCTCACCCTCCATCCTCTGTTAGGCCCCAGTGTGTTGTTTCCCTCTATGTGTTCATGTGTTCTTATGATTTAGCTCCCACTTATAAGTGACAACATGTGGTATTTGGTTTTCTGTTCCTGCATTAGTTTGCTAAGAATAACAGCCTCCAGCTCCATCTGTGTCCCCTCAAAGAACATGGTCTCATTCATTTTTATGGCTGCATAGTAAGCATGGTGTATATATGTCACATTTTCATTATCAAGTCTATCACTGAAGGGCATTTAGGTTGATTCTATGTCTTTGATATTCTGAATAGTGCTGTAATGAACATATGCATGCATGTGTCTTCATAATAGAATGATTTACATTCCTTTGGGTATATACCCAGTAATGGGATTGTTGGGTCAAATGGTATTTCTGTCTAGGTGTTTGAAGAATCATCACACTGTCTTCCAGTGGTGGAACTAATTTACACTCCCACAAAAGTATATAAGCATTCCTTTTTCTCCACAACCTCTCCAGCATCTGCTATTTTTTGACTTTTTAATAGTAGCCATTCTGACTGGTGTGAGATGGTATCTCATTGTGGTTTTTGTTTGCATTTCTCTAGTGATCCGTGATGTTGAGATTTTTTCATATGATTGTTGGCCACATGTATGTCTTCTTTTGAAAAGTGTCTGTTCATGTCTTTTGCCCACTTTTTAATAAGATCATTTGTTTTTATCTTGTAGATTTCAGTTTCTTTTTTATTTATTTACTTATTTATTTATTTATTTTTATTATACTTTAAGTTCTAGGGTACATGTGCATAACATGCAGGTTTGTTACATATGTATACTTGTGCCATGTTGGTGTGCTGCACCCATCAACTCGTCAGCACCCATCAATTCATCATTTATATCATGTATAACTCCCCAATGCAATCCCTCCCCCCCCCCATGATAGGCCCCAGTGTGTGATGTTCCCCTTCCCGAGTCCAAGTGATCTCATTGTTCAGTTCCCACCTATGAGTGAGAACATGCGGTGTTTGGTTTTCTCTTCTTGTGATAGTTTGCTAAGAATGATGGTTTCCAGCTGCATCCATGTCCCTACAAAGGATGCAAACTCATCCTTTTTAATGGCTGCATAGTATTCCATGGTGTATATGTGCCACATTTTCTTAATCCAGTGTGTCACAGATGGACATTTGGGTTGATTCCAAGTCTTTGCTATTGTGAATAGTGCTGCAATAAACATACGTGTGCATGTGTCTTTGTAGTAGCCAACAGACACATGGAAAAATGCTCATCATCACTTGCCATCAGAGAATTGCAAATCAAAACCACAATGAGATACCATCTCACACCAGTTAAAATGGCAATCATTAAAAAATCAGGAAACAACAGGTGTTGGAGAGGATGTGGAGAAATAGGAACACTTTTACACTGTTGGTGGGATTGTAAACTAGTTCAACCATTATGGAAAACAGTATGGCAATTCCTCAAGGATCTAGAACTAGATGTACCATATGACCCAGCCATCCCACTACTGGGTATATACCCAAAGGATTATAAATTATTCTACTACAAAGATTTCAGTTTCTTATAGATGCTTGATATTACACTTTCGTCAGACGCATACTTTGCAAAAATATTTTCCCATTCTGTTGACTGTCTTTTTATTCTGTTTATAGTTTCTTTTGCTGGGCAGAAGCTCTTTAGTTCGATTAGATTCATTCATCAATTTTTGCTTTTGTTGCAATTGCTTTTGGTGTCTTCATCACGAAATGCTTGCCTGTGCCTATATCCTAAATAGTATTGCCTAGGTTATCTTCCAGGGGTTTTTATTGTTTTAATTTTGGATTTTACATTTAAGTCTCTGATTCATCTTGAGATAATTTTCGTATATGTTGTAAGAAAGGGGTCAAGTTTCAATCATTTGCCTGTGGCTAGTCAGTTATCCCAGCTCCATTTATTGAATAGGGATTCTTTCTCCATTGCTTGTTTTTCATCCGGTATGTCAAGGATCAGATAGTTCTAAGCATGTGGCCTTATTTCTGGGTTCTCTATTCTGTTCAATTCTCTATTATGTGTCTGTTTTTGTACCAGTACCATGCTGTTTTCATTATTGTAGCCCTGTAATATAATTTGAAGTCAGTTAGTGTGATGCCTCCAGCTTTATTCTTTTTGCTTAGGATTGCCTTGGGTATTCAGGCTCTTTTTTCATTTCATATGAATTTTAAAATAGGGTTTTTTTTGTTTTTTTTTTTTTTGCTTTTTGTTTCTTTGGTTGGTTTCAGTTCTCTGAAGAATTACAATGGTAGTTTAATAGAAATAGCATTGAATTTATACATTGATTTTGGTGCTATGGCCATATTAACAATATTGATTCTTTCTAACCATGAGCATGGAAGTTTTTGCATTTGTTTGTGTCATCTCTGATTTCTTTGAGCAGTGTTTTGTAGCTCTCATTGTAGAGATTGTTTATCTCCTAACTAGCTGTATTCCTAAGTATTTTTTATGGCAATTGTGAATGGAATTACATTCCTGATTTAGCTCTCAGCTTGATGGCTCTTGATATATAGAAATGCTACTGATTTCTGCACATTGAGTTTGTATCCTAAGATTTTGCTGAAGTTGTGTATCAGCTTAAGGAGCTTTTGGGCTGAGACTGTGAGGTTTTCTAGATAGAAGCTCATATTGTCTGCAAACAGGGATAATTTAAGTTTCTCTCTTCTTATTTGGATTCCCTTTATTTCTTTCTCTTGCCTGATTCCCCTGGCCAGGGCTTCCAATACTATGTTGAATAGGAGTGGTAGAAGAAGGCATCCTTGTCTTGTGCCAGTCTTCAAGGAGAATGCTTCCAACTTTTGCCCATTCAATATAATGTTGGATGTGGGTTTGTCATATATAGTTCTTATTGTTTTGAGTTATGTTTCTTTAATGCCTAGTTTATTGAGAGTTTATGACATGATATTTTATATAAAATTTTTTTTTCTGTATCTATGGAGATGATCATGTGATTTTTTGTTCTTAATTTTGTTTTTATGATGAATCACATTTATTGATTTGTATAGGTTGAACCAATTTTGTATCCCAGGGATAAAGCCTACTTGGTGGATAAGGTTTTTGATGCACTACCAGATTTAGCTTACCAGCATTTTGTTGAGGATTTTTGCATTGATATTCATCAATGATATTAACCTAAAATTTTCTTTTACTATTGTGTCTCTGCCAGGTTTTTGTTTGTTTCTTTGTTTCTTTCTTTCTTTTCTTTCTTTCTTTTTTTTTTTTTTTGAGACAGAGTCTGACTCTGTTGCCCAGGCTGGAGTGTAGTGGCACAATCTTGGCTCACTGCAAGCTCCGCCTCCCAGGTTCACGCCATTCTCCTGCCTCAGCCTCCTGAGTAACTGGGACTACAGGTGCCCCCCACCATGCCTGCCTAATTTTTTGTATTTTTAGTAGAGACAGGGTTTCACCATGTTAGCCAAGATGGTCTTGATCTCCTGACCTTGTGATCTGCCTACCTTGGCCTCCCAAAGTGCTGGGAGTACAGGCGTGAGTCGCCGCACCCGGCCTCTGCCAGGTTTTGATATCCCAGGATGGTGCTGGCCTCACAGAATGAGTTGGGGAGGAGCCCCTCCTCCTCAATTTTTTGGAATATTTTCATAGGAATAGTGCCAGCTCTTCTTTGTACATCTGGTAGAATTCAGCTGTGAATCCATCTGGTACTGGGCACTTTTTCGGTTGGTAGGCTATTTATTGCTGCCTCAGTTTCAGAGCCCATTTTTGGTCTGTTCAAGGATTGAATATCTTACTGGTTCAATCTTGGAAGAGTATATGGGTCTAAAAGTTTGTCCATTTCTTCTAGCTTTTTGAGTTTATGTGTATAGACATGTTCATAATATTCTATGATGGTTTTTTATATCTCTGTGGGGTCAGTGATATATCCCCTTTGTCATTTCTAATTGTGTTTATTTGGATCTTCTCTCTTTTCTTCATTAGTCTACCCAGCAGTCTATTTTACTAATTTTTTCAAAAAAACCAGCTCCTTGGCTGGGCACGGTGGCTGATGCCTATAATCTCAGCACTGTGGGAGGCCGAGGCGGGTGGATCACGAGGTCAGGAGATAAAGACCATGGTGAAACCCCGTCTCTACTAAAAAATACAAAAAAAATTAGCTGGGTGCGGTGGCAGGCACCTGTAGTCCCAGCAACTCAGGAGACTGAGGCAGGAGAATGGTGTGAACCTGGGAGGCAGAGCTTGCAGTGAGCTGAGATTGTGCCAGTGCACTCCAGCCTGGGTGACAGAGTCAGGCTCCATCGAAAAAAAAAAAAAAAAAGAAACAATACAAAAAACAGATCCTGGATTTGTTGATCTTTCAAATTTTTTTATGTCTCTGTCTCCTTTAGCTCAGCTTCAATTTTGGTTACTTCTTGTCTTCTGCTAACTTTGGGGTTGATTTGCTCTTGGTTCTCTAGTTTTTTTAGTTGTAATATTAAGTTGTTAACTTGAGATCTTTCTAGCTTTTTGATGCAAGCGTTTAGTGCTATAAATTTCCCCCTTAATGCTGCCTTAACTGTGTCCCAGAGATTCTGGTATGTTATATCTTTGTTCTCATTAGTTTCAAAGAACTTCTTAATTTCTGCCTTAATTTCTTTTTTTACCCAAAATTCGTTCAGGAGCAGGTTATTTGATTTTCATGTAATTGTATGGTTTTGAGTGAATTTCTTAGTCTTGATTTCTAATTTAATTTCTCTGTGAGCCAAGAGACTGTTACTCGGGAAGGGGAACATCACACACCGGGGCCTATCATGGGGAGGGGGGTGGGGGGACGGATTGCATTGGGAGTTTTACCTGATGTAAATGACGAGTTGATGGGTGCTGACGAGTTGATGGGTGCAGCACACCAACATGGCACAAGTATACATATGTAACAAACCTGCACGTTATGCACATATACCCTAGAACATAAAGTATAATAGTAATAAAATAAAATTAAAAAACATAAAATAAAATAAAAAATAAATAAATAAAAAAGCAATTATAATAGAAAAAGAGAGATTGTTGTAATTTTAGTTCTTTTGCATTTGCTGGGGAGTGTTGTGTGTACAAATATATGGTTGATTTTAGAATATGTGTAGTATGTGTCATGTGGCAATGAGAATGTATATTCTGTAGTTTTGCAGTATAGAGTTCTATAGATATCTATCAGGTACATTTGATCCAGTGCTGAGATCAGGCCCTGAATATCTTTGTTAATTTTCTGTCTCAATAATCTGTTTAATATTGTCAGTGGGGTGTTAAGGTCACCCACTGTAATTGTGTGGGAGTCCAAGTCTCTTTGAAGATCTCTAAGAATTTGCTTTATGAATCTCGGTGCTTCTGTGTTGGGTGCATATATTCTTAGGATAGTTAGATATTCTTGTTGAATTGGACTCTCTGCCATTATTTAATGTCCTTCTTTGTCTTTGTTGATCTTTGTTGCTTTAAAATCTGTTTTGCCTGAAATTAGGACTGCAACCCCTGCTTTTTTCTGTTTTTACATTTGCTTGGTAGATTTTCTTTCCCCCTTTCTTTTATTTTGAGCCTAAGGGTGTCATTACATGAGAGATGGATCTCTTGTAGACAGCATAACATTGAATCTTGGTTCTTTATACAGATGGCCACTCGTCTCTTCTAATTGAGGCGTTTAGCATATTTACATTTAAAGTTAGTATTGATATGTGTGGATTTGATCCTGTCATCATTATGTTAGCTGATTATTATGCAGATTCATTTATGTGGTTGCTTTATAGTGTTATTGATCTCTCTACTTCAGTGTATTTTTGTAGTGGCTGGCAATCATCTTTGCTTTCCATATTTAGTGCTTCCCTTAGGAACTCTTGTAAGGCAGCTCTGTTGGTAACAAATTCCCTCAGTATTTGCTTGTCTGAAAAGGATCTTATTTCCCTTTCACTTACAAAGCTTAGTTTGGCCAGATATTAAATTCTTGGTTGGAATATCTTTACTTTAACAGTGTTGAATATTTGCCCCCAATCTCTTCTGACTTATAGGATTTCTGCTGAGTGGTCCATTGTTAGTCAGATAAGCTTCCCTTTGTAGGTCACCTGACATTTCTCTCTAGCTGTCTTTAACATTTTTTCTTTCATTTTGACCTTGAGGTCTCTGATGATTATGTGTCTTGGGGCTGATTATCTTGTGAATTATCTTACTGCGGTTCTCTGCATTTCCTGCATTTAAATGTTGGCCTCTCTAGCTAGGTTGGGAACGTTCTTATGGATAATATCCTAAAATATGTTTTCCAAATTGGTCCCCTTCTCCCCATCTCTTTCAGAGATACCAGTCAGTCATAGATTTGGTCTCTTTACATAATCCCATATTTCTCGGAGGTATGTTAGTTGATTTTCATTCTTTTTTTTTCTCTATTCTTGTCTGTTTGTCTTATTTCAGAAGGCAGTCTTCAAACTCTGAGATTATTTCCTCCACTTGGTCTATTCTGCTATTAATACTTGAAACTGCATTATGAAATTCTTATATTGTATTTTTCAGCTCTATCAGGTTGTTTATATTCTTTTCTATATGGGTTATTTTGTCTGTCAGTTTCTGCACTGTTTTATTGTGATTTTCAGCTTCCTTGCATTGGGTTTCAAAATATCTTTGTAGCTCAATGATCTTCCTTTCTATCCATATTCTGAATTCTGTTGCTCTCATTTCAGCCAGTTCATCCCAGTTTCCAAACCCTTGCTGGGAAGGTGATTTGTTGGTTTGCATGATAGAAGACACTCCAGCTTTTTGAGCTTTTGGCATTCTTGCACTGATTCTTTCTCATCTTTGTAGACTTACTTACCTTCAATCTTTGAGATTGCTGACCTTTGGATTAATTTGTTTTTTCTTTTATCCTATTTGATGACCTTGAGGGTTTGACTGTGGTGCAATGTGGATTCAGTCGACTGGCTTTGTTGCTGGAAGATTTTTAAGGGTTCAATACTCAGCTTCCAGCTCCTATACTGCATACTCTAACTCTGGAATGGGGGGAGTTGCATTGAGCCCTGACTTTGTTCTCTGGCTCCTCAAGGTTTGGAGTCTGCTGCACTGTGGTGGGCTGAGGTGCAGCAGCTGCAGCTGAGTGCTAGTGGATGCAGGGGTGCCTGCCTCCCTGTGGACTTTCACCACAGTGGTGGAGGCAATAGAGCTGTGAGAGTGGGGCTGCAGGGGGCCCCTGTTAGAGACTACATGAGCAGTTGCACTGGAGGTAGTGTTGGCTTGGGAACAGAGTACTGGTAGGTGCAGGTCTGGGTGACTTCTCTGTGCCCTGCAAGCAGAAGTGATTGCTTAGGGTGTAGGAGGATCCACTGTTCTCTGCCTAGTGTTAGTGCAGAGTGGGGCACTGGTAGGCACGGCTTGCTGGCTCTGTGGCTACCAAAGCTCTTTCTACAATGGCAGTCAGAGTGGGTATGGGGGGTAAACTGCACTCCCTTGTGTTGGTTGGTAAAGAAAAACTTACTCATGCAGACATGTGCCTGTAAAGTGATATGGGGAGTTGCCATGGGCCCAGGGGAAGCTGTAGTATGTGGAGTGTGAGATCTGGTGCATGGCCTTAGAAGCTACCTTGCTGGAGCTCTCCACAGGTCAGGCATAGTCCACCAGCACAGAAACTATGGTGTGGGCCGCCAGGGAGTTGGTTGGTAAAGAAAAATCTACTCATGCAGACGTGTGCCTGCAAAGTGATGTGGGGAGTTGCCATGGGCCCAGGGGAAGCTGTAGTATGTGGAGTATGAGATCTGGTGCATGGCCTTAGAAGCTACCTTGCTGGAGCTCTCCACAGGTCAGGCATAGTCCACCAGCACAGAAACTATGGTGTGGGCCGCCAGGGCCCTTGAGACTATCCTGTGAGCAGACATGGCCAGGTTGGGGCCACAGGAGAGGCCACCAGACCAAAGGATATGTGGGTTGGACCAACCCCATCTGACGTGCAAGACTGCTTTACAGCAATCAGGTCCAACAATTCCCCTAGGGCTAAAGTCTCTTATACGAGCAACTTGAGCCCAGGGGGATGGCCTTCCCTGGCTGGGCTCTGCTTAGATGCTCCAGCACCAAATCTTCTGGACTCTACATCAGCTGGCTTGCTGCTGCTACTGTTTCTTTAAACAGCTCTCCCTGCCACCCTAAGTGTCCATGGTGGTCGAGAGGTCCCCTCTTGCTGGGTTTTCAGAGGCCTGTAGCAAGAGCAGATTGCTCCTTGCCAGTTCAACTCACCCATTATCCTGGAGCTGTTGTGGTTCAAAAATGGGTCCCAGTGTGTGGCAGCCCATGCAGAGTTCTCAGCTTTCTCCTGCTTCAGCCCACTTTCTGTGTCTTCCCTCATCCACTGTTGGAAACTTCCCTCTGAACATCTGTTCAAAGTACACCAGTTGTCTCAGTCCTGTGTGGGAGCTATTCCATTTATCTGCATCTAGTGGCCACGTTGCTCTCTCTCCTTTTCTGATACTTCTCATGGAAGGCAGGAACATGGAGATGAGCACGATTAGATGACAGAGGGCATTTTGTGAAAATTATGAGTAGTCATTTCTTTTGAGAAGCCTAAAAGAATATTATTCTTTTTACCACTGTCGTATTGGCCAGTGGGCAGGTTAATGTTATTTTAGAGGTTTACATGAAGGGTCAGCCTCGTAAAGTTTCCTGCTTACTGCAGTGCAATCCTCAGCAAGTCACCGGGAAACTCCCTAGTGGGGTTGCAGTGCAAACACATAGGCAGCACCCTGATCAATGGGTTGAGAAGCCTCCTAAGAATGGGGGGCCAAGAACACAGATAAAACAAAGCTCTGTTGGGTTGCCTGGTGTGCAGGCTGTAGTGTGGGCAGAATGAGTACTTCAAACAAGGACAATAGAACCTTATTATGGAAATGACGTACACTGAAATTTCTAAAGGTTGTTTAACATTTTTCCCCTCTGAAAAAGTCATGCTTCTATAATAACATTTACAAAGTTTAACATTTTAACCTGGTTAAACACACTTTGCCTTTTTCGGTTTTTTGCTGTCAATAAGCGTCTATAACTAGCAGCAAAACTAAGTAAGGTCAAAGAAATTTTCTGAAACTTCTCTTATGATGGATGTTCCTCAGAATAATGATGATCATGAAGCTAGAAATGTACTCAAGTTGATTCTCAATTATATGCACTAACAGAGAACAGAAATGGGGCAAACAATCCAAACTGAGAGAATGGTTAAAAAAATAATTTTTTGACCTTAGAAATATCTTATATGATTTGTCTCCAGAGTATAATTTTGAATAATTTCTCTCCTTAAAAACTCTTCAACTATTCTCATCAACTATAGGATAAATCCAATAATTCTTAATGTGCCCCTTATGATCTGTGACCTATCTGTTTCCACAGGTCTTTGTCCTCCAGTCATACTAAGTTATTTGCAGTTTGTTAAATCTATGTAGTTTTCAAATCCATAAGCTAAAGTGTGGCTGATATTCCTTATTTCTCTTTTTCCACTTGGCAAGTTTTTACTCCCCTTCCATAATAAATTCAAACTCTCCTCTGTGAATATTTTTCCTCCCTGTAGCCTACTTACTGGGAGGTACTAATGAGCTCTCCATTGTATTCTTTTGGATTTTTTTTCCTACTTCTTTCTCGGAACTCACAGCACTATAGAACAACTGTCTACATATGTCAGTTTTTCATCAAAAGTGTGAGCTACTTGAGGCCAGGGAACTGTTGGAATTCTCAGAGACCCCAAACAGCAGCATAATGAATGGTAAATGACCGAGGGGCTGAGTTATGAAAAGAAAGTATAGATTAGAACTCTGCAAGAAGAGAGATACTCTGGGATTTGTCTTTTACGTGAGAAAACCCACACAGTACATAAATCTCCCTGGAATAAGTGCATAGTTAGAATTTTATATGTGCTTTTATCCCCTAGATTATAGAGGCCACAGAGGCCATTTGTACAATTATTCTTCACAAACAAACAAACCTCAGTTTTTTCAACATACTTGACAAGTGACTTTCAGGGAAGAGGCATTCACTGTCTCAAAAGAAAGACCACTCCATTCTTGAATGCTTGTAATTGTGAAAACATTATTGTTTGTTGTTTGTTGTAAATCAAATCAAAATCCTTTTCTCTGTCAATTCATCTTTTCTCTGCCAGTCTTGGAGTCAGAACATGCCCTGATAGGCTAAAGAATAAGGTTACCTTGATTTCATAAAACAAATCATCAAATATTTGAAATCTGAGATCTGAGGTAAATAACCTAATCCCTCAAAGACCCATTGGTTTTTGTTTCTTTTTTAAATCTTTCAATGGAACATTCTTTTAGATCTTTAAATAGCACTAACCTCCCAGAGTTATAGTGATTATTAGATAAAATGAAGCATGTAAAGAACCTAAAACAGTGCCAGGTAAATAGCACTAAAAAGAAAAAAATCTAGTTAAACAACTCTTAGGTCTTTCAATCATTAATTACATAAAATCTCCCCCCACATTTTTTTCTTTGTTTTTTTGAGACGGAGTCTCGCTCTGTAGCCCAAGCTGGAGCACAGTGGCATGATCTCAGCTCACTGCAACCTCCACCTCCCGGGTTCAAGGGATTCTCCTGCTTCAGCCTCCCAACTAGCTGAGATTGGACCAGCCCCATCTGATGTGCAAGACTGCTCTACAGCAATCAGGTCCAACAATTCCCCTAGGGCTAAAGTCTCTTATAGGAGCAACTTGAGCCCAGGGGGATGGCCTTCCCTGGTTGGGCTCTACTACAGATGCTCCAGCACCAAATCTTCTGGACTCTACATCAGCTGGCTTGCTGCTGCTACCATTTCTTTAAACAGCTCTCCCTGCCACCTTAAGTGTCCATGGTGGTTGAGAGGTCCCCTCTTGCTGGGTTTCCGGAAGCCTGTAGCAAGAGCAGATTGCTCCTTGCCAGTTCAACTCACCCATTATCCTGGAGCTGTTGTGGTTCGAAAATGGGTCGTGCACCACCACATCTGGCTAATTTTTGTATTTTTAGTAGAGATGGGGTCTCACCATGTTGGCCAGGCTGGTCTCAAACTCCTGACCTCAGGTGATCCATCTGCTTTGGCCTCCCAAAGTGCTGGGATTAGAGGCATAAGCCACCGTGCCTGGCCTATACAAAATTTTCTACAACATCCTGGCTACCCTCAGGTCCATGCACTTCAGTTTATAATAGTTCCTCTAGTAACAGAGTGTCCAGAATGGTATAGGTCATAACAGATGTGGACAAAGTAGTGCAGATTCTAGTGGGATGATGTCCTTCCTTTATGAGACACCAGTCTTCCATTAGAGCAACAACATATACATTCCTTTTTTCGGCAGCTTCATAACACTATTGATTTATATTGAGTTTGCAGTTGACTAAAACCCCTAGGTCACCTGTGAATGAAGTTCTCTAATCCAAGTCTCTACCATTGTAATCTTGTGCAGTTGGTCATTTTGAACGAATGTGTAACATTTTCATTTTAACCCAATTATCCTTCTTCTTGGGTTCAGCTTTTTCTTAACTTTCTCAAACTCCAAGGTCAACAAGATATTAGCAATCATTTTGTGATTTTGCTGAGTGCACAGAATACGCAATAAAGAAAATAAAATTTTGACCTGGACTGTGGAAAGGATTAAATAGCACAGCATACATAAAATTCCAAGCACATTGCCTAGAATATAGGAAGTGTTTTATATTTAATGCTTTTCCTTTATGTGATATTCAAATATGATAATCAACTAGGACCAAAGTAGAGTAGTTTTCAGTAATAAAATCAAGGAAACATCAATTAACTATGAATGTTGTTTATGAATGGCCTTATAATCATCTATGAATCCATTTAATTCTACTCTTACTTGTATTTTCTGATTACTTTATATTAATGTTATAACTAGCTTTGATGATGTTGTCCTTTACCAAAAAGGCCTTCTAACACTGGGGTACACATTGTATATCCTCCTGTTCTGGCTGATGATTGTGTGTGTGGGCAGTGGAGAGGGGTGTCCTTCCTGATGATTGTCCAGGGCTTGAGCATAATGGAAGTGCTTTGTTCGAGAGAACTGTTTTCTTCAGGCTTCTCTCCTCTCTTCAGAGCCCTTGTTTTCTCCTAGTTGCTTACTCTGTGCCCCTTTTCTATAAGGCATTGCCTTGATCAACATATACTGATTCTGCTAAAACATTAGTAACATATTCAGGTTTCAATTCTTGTGGATATATTTTCTTTTTATTGAAAGACCATTGAATCTTTCATGATTCAAAAAAAAATCATAATTTGATAGGATTCCAGGTCACTTAATTTTAGCAAGCTTTCTTGGCCACATACAAAGTAACACCATAGACTTAACAGTCTATTGAGAAAGATGATAAACCATACCACATACCACATTAACTCATGCATTCAACAGATGTTTACTGATCACTTAGTATATGTGGAGGCACTAAAGATAGTTGATAAGACAGAGATAATCCCTCCCCTCACAATGTTCCCAGTGTATTGAGGGAGACAGGCAATAAACAAATTAGCCCAACAGAGGTGGTGATGAGACTTGGTAGGATAATATTTCAAGATATTAATTCACTTTTTTAATGTTATATTTTCCCTTTTCCTTTTTTCATCATGCCCTAGGAGAAGTTTGTGACAGGAAAAAATAGGCTAACATGAAGTTTCTTCCCTTGCTTTTGTTTCCAAATGCCATCAGTAATTGAGAAACTCATGCTAGGTGTTTAGAAGGAAAGAGGAAATGATGTGCTTCTGGAAAATCAGGAAAAACAGGCTTCCTTTGAGAATGAAAGATGCTCCCTTAAATTGTAACTTGGATTGACAGTTGTTGGTATACAGGAATACTAGTGATTTTTGTACATTGATTTTGTATCCTGAGATTTTGCTGAAGTTGTTTGTTAACTTAAGGAGCTTTTGTGTTGAGACTATGAAGTTTTCTAGATATAGAATCACGTGATATACAAACAGGGATAGACTGACTTCCTCTCTTCCTATTTAGATTCCCTTTATTTCTTTCTCTTGTCTGATTGCCCTGGCCAGGATTTCCAATACTATGTTGAATGGGAGTGGTGAGAGAGGGCATCCTTGCTTCATACCATCTTTCAAGGGGATGCTTCCAGCTTTTGCCCTTTTGCCCAATCACTATGATGTTCACTGTGGTCTGTCATGGATGACTCCTATTATTTGGAGGTATGTTTCTTCAATACCTGGTTTTTTGAGAGTTTTTAACAGGAAGGGGTTTGAATTGTATAAAAAGCCTTTTCTGCATCTATTGAGGTGGTCATGTAGTTCTTGTCTTTAGTTCTGTTTATGTGATGAATCGCATTTATTGATTTGCATATGTTGAACCAAACTCGCATCTAAGAGATAAAGCCTACCTGATTGTAGTGGATTGGTGTTTGATGTTCTGCTGGGCCAGGTGCAGTGGCTCACGCCTGTAATCACAGCACTTTGGGAGGCCAAGGTGGGTGGATCATCTGAGGTCGGGAGTATGACACCAGCCTGACCAACATGGAGAAACCCTGTCTCTACTAAAAATACAAAATTAGCCAGGCGTGGTGACACATGCCTGTAATCCCAGCTACTCAGGAGGCTGAGGCAGGAGAATTGTTTGAACCCAGGAGGTGGAGGTTGCGGTGAGCTGAGATCGCACCACTGCACTCCAGCCTGGGCAACAATAGCAAAACTCCATCTCAAAAAAAAAAAAAAAAAAAAAAAATGTGCTACTGGATTCAGTTTGCCAGTATTTTGTTGGGGATTTTTGCATAGATGTTCTTCAAGAATATTAACCTGTGATTTTTGTTTTTTGTTGATCTCTGCCAGGTTTTGGTACCAGGATGATGCTGGCCTCATAGAATGAGTTAAGGAGGAGTCCCTCCTTGAACTTTTGGAATAATTTCAATAGGAATCGTACTATCTCTTCTGTGTTCTCTGGTAGAATTTGGCTTTGAATTCATCTGGTCCTGTGCTTTTTTGGTTGGTAGGCTATTTATTACTGATTCAATTTTGTAGGTAATTATTGGTCTCTTTATGGATTTGATCACTTTTCAGTTCAGTCCTGGGAGGATGTATGTATCCAGAAATCTATACATTTCTTCTAGATTTTCTAGTTTGTGTGCTCATAAACCCACAAACTATAGGTGTTCATAATATTCTCTGATTGTTATTTGTATTTCATGATATTCTCTGATGCTTATTTGTATTTCTGGGGGTAACTGATAATATCCACTTCATCATTTTTAATTGTGTATATTTGCATCTTCTCTGTTTTCTTCTTTATTAGTCTACCTGTCTATCTATTTTATTAGATTTTTCCCAAAAAATCAACTCATGGATTCATTGATCTTTTGAATGGTTTTTCATTTCTCAATCTCCTTCAGTTCAGCTCTGATTTTGGTTATTTCTTGTCTTCTTCTAGCTTTGATTTGCTCTTGGTTCTCTAGTTCTTTTAGTTGTAATGTTAGGTTGTTAACTTGAGATTTTTCTAACTTTTTGATATGGACATCTAGTGCTATATATTTCCCTCTTTACACTGCCTTAACTGTGTCCTAGAGATTCTGGTATGTTGTATCTTTTTTTCTCATTAGTTTCAAAGAACTTCTTGATTTCTGCCTTAATTTCATTTTTTACCCAAAAGTCATTCAGGAGCAGGTTATTCAATTTCCATTTAATTTTATGGTTTTGAGTGATTTTCTTAGTCTTGATTTCTAATTTTTGGCTCTGTAGTCAGAGTCAGAGTGGGTGTTATGATTTTAGTCCTTTTGAATTCACTGAGGAGTATTTTTGTGTCTGATTATGTGATTGATTTTAGAGTATGTGCTATGTAGCAATGGGAAGAATGTATGTTCTGTAGTTTTGGAGTGGAGAGCTCTGTAGATATCTGTCAGGTACATTTAATCCAGTGCTGAGTTCAGGCCCTGCATATCTTTGTTAATTTCCTGCCTCAATTATCTGACTACTACTGTCAGTGGAGTGTTGAAGTTTCTCACTATTATTGTATGGGAGTCTGAGTGTCTTTGAAGGTCTCTAAGAACTTGCCTTATTAATCTGAGTGCTTCTGTGTTGGGTGCATATATATTTAGGATAGTTAGGTCTTCATGTTGAATTGAACCCTTTACCATATGTAATGCCCTTCTTTGTCTTTTATGACCTTTGTTTAAGTCTGTTTTGTCTAAAATTAGGACTGCAACCCCTGCTTTTTTTGTTGTTTTCCATTTGTTTGGCAGATATTTCTCCATTCCTTTATTTTGAGTCAATATGTGTCATTGCATGTGAGATTGGTCTCTTGAAGACAGCATACCAATGGATCTTGATTCTTTATCTAGCTTGCCACTCTATGCCTTTTAACTGGGGGATTTAGCTCATTTACATTTAAGGTTAGTATTGATATGTGTGGATTTGATGCTGTCATCATGAAGTTAGCTGGTTATTATGCAGATTTTTGTGTTTGTGTGGTTGCTTTATAGTGTCTCTGGTCTACGTACTTCAGTGTGTTTTTGTAGTGGCTGATAATTGTCTTTCTATATTTACTGCTTCCTTTAGAAGCTCTTGTAAGGAAGGTCTGGTGGTAACAAATTCCCTCAGCATTTGCTGGTCTGAAAAGGATCTTATTTCTCTTTTGCTTATGAAGCTTAGTTTGGCCAGATATGAAATTCTTGGTTGGAATTTCTTCTCCTCATGAATATTGAATATTGGCCTCTAATCTCTTCAGGCTTGTAGGGTTTCTGCTGAGAGGTCTACTATTAGTCAGATGGGCTTCCCTTTTTAGGCAACCTGACTTTTCCCAATAGCTGTCTTTAACATTTTCCCTCATTTCAATCTTGGAGAATCTGATGATTATGTGTCTTAGGGATGATCTTCTTCTGAAGTATCTTACTGGGGCTCTCTGCATTTCCTGAATTTGAAGGTTGGCATCTCTAGCTATGTTGGGGAAGTTTTCATGAATAATATCTTGAAATGTTATTTGTAATTTGCTTCCATTCTCCCCATCTTTTTCAGACACAACAGTGAGTTGTAGATTTGGTCTTATTACATAATATCATATTTCTTGGAGGTTTTGTTTGTTCCTTTTTTTTCTATTATTGTCTGTCTGACTTATTTCATAAAGCCAGTCTTCAAGGTCTGAAATTCTTTCATCAGCTTGGTCTATTCTACTATTAATACTTGCAATTGCATTATGAAATTCTTCTGTGTTTTTCAGCTCTGTCAGGCTGTATACATTATTTTCTATACTGGCTATTTTGTGTGTTAGCTCCTGTAACATTTTATTGTGATTCTTCGCTTCCTTGCATTGGGTTTCAAAGTACTCCTTCATCTTGATGATCTTCATTTCTGTCCATATTCTGAATTGTACTTCTGTCATTTCAGCCATCTCAGCCCAGTTCAGAACTCTTGCTAGGGAAGTAGTGCAGTTGTTTGAAGGAATTAAGGCACTCTGGGTTTTTGAGTTGTTAGCGGTCATGAACTGGTTCTTTCTCAGCTTTGTCGGCTGGTGTTCCTTCAGTTTTTGAAGCTGCTGTCCTTTGGATGGGTGTTTTTTACTTTTAACCTATTTGATGATCTTGAGGGTTTGATTGTGGTGTAAGGTGGGTTCATTCAACTAGCTTTGTTTCTGGAAGATTTTAGGTGACCAAGGCTCATCTCCCACCTCCTGGACTGTATGCTCTCACACTGGGGATCTTGTGTCAGGCCTCAACTTTGCTCTCTGGCTCCCTGCAATTAGGAATCCATTATGCTGAGGTGACTAAGGTGTTCCCAGACCACTGATCAGTACACTCCAATGAGTGGCACAGCAGCAGCAGAGTAATGGGGTACATGCTTGTCAGCTGCAGCAGGTGACAGCAAGGGCCAGGATGCCTGCCTTTGTGTGGGCATTTATAGCAGTGGGGGAGATAGCACAGTTTGCAGGGAAAGGGAGCCCTCATTGGTGACTGCACATGGTCACACTGGTGATAGTATTAGCATGGGGGCATGGCCCTCGTGGGTGCAAGTCTGTGCTTTTTCTACCAAAAAATAACTGTGGTCTTCAAAAATGTAGGGTCATGAAAGACAAAGAAAGAAAGTACTATTTTAGATTAAAGGATACTAAAGGAACATGACAAAGAAATACAATTAATTCTTGATCACAACAATGTTTTTTTTTGTTATATAATGCTCTAGCAGAGCAATTTGCAATATTTGAATAATAGCTATAGACCACATGATAATATTGTACCATTGTAAATTTTCTGAGTTTCATAATAGTGCTGTAGTTAAGACAATGTCCTTGCTTTTAGTGAAAACATACTGAATTATGCAGTGATAAAGAATGTTTTCTGCACAATATTCTCTCAGTATGTATGTATACATACTACATATATATGTACATGAGAGAAGGAAGATAGAAAGCAAATGTGATAAAATTTTAACATTTGGGAAAATTAGGTGAAAAATGTAATAAATTCTTTATACTATTTCTGCAACTTTACTGAAAATCTGAAACTATTCCAAAAAATTAAAAGAGTAAGTCATAAAACAGAGAAAATATTTATACTGTATATATCTTACTAAGGACCTGAATCCAAATATAAAAAGATTTATACAACTCAAGAATAAAAAGATAAACCTATGAAAACAGAAAATATACTTGAATAGATAGTACACAAATGTTTGCCTGTAGCCAAAAAACATACAAAAAAGATTCAATATTTTCTCATCAGCAAATTAAAACCATTCTTATCATTATGTAGTTGTTTGCTTTATTACTAATGACACTTTTTCACTTATGGAGCATATTGTGTAAAATTTTTATGGCTACCCTTCATTTCTTTGGGTTAGTGTTTGTGCTTCTCCTCTTTTTCCATTCATTTTCTTTTGTATTTTCTATATTTTTTTATTTAGGTATGTCTTTTAAAACATATCTTTAGCTAGATATTCTCTTAACTAGTCTGATGACTCTGTCTTTAAACTGATGAATTTAGTCATTTTACATGTATGTGATTAGTAATATCTATAGAATTGTTTGCCATCTCTTTTCAGCTTTATATTTCCCTTGTGTTTCTATGCTTCTTTTATTTAACTTTCCTGCATTCTTTAAATTGATCACATTTCATCTTATTTTTATTCCTTATTTTTAAAAATTATATACTCTATTCATATTCTCTTACTACTGAACCTTTAATATAGTATACTTAAAATCTAAAGTTAACGTTTCTACACTTCATTATAATATACATATTTCAGAACTCTTTGAAGTTCAGTAATTCCAACTTCGTATTGTCTGTCATAGGTACTCAATATCATCTTTAGTCTCTATCATTTTAAGTAGAGATTAATATTACTGTTTACACAGCCAATATTTGTTAAGAATGATATATGAGATTTTTAAAGCTATTCACTCAGCTTGCTTTCTTATATCTCACATCATTATAACCTGATTATTTTCCTTTTTTACTTAACTACCACCTTGAGAATTTCCTTAAGTCTATACTTGACAAATTCTCATCTGAAAATGTCTTCATTCGGCCGGGCGCGGTGGCTCAAGCCTGTAATCCCAGCACTTTGGGAGGCCGAGACGGGCAGATCACGAGGTCAGGAGATCGAGACCATCCTGACTAACACGGTGAAACCCCGTCTCTACTAAAAATACAAAAACTAGCTGGGCGAGGTGGCTGGCGCCTGTAGTCCCAGCTACTCGGGAGGCTGAGGCAGGAGAATGGCGTAAACCCAGGAGGTGGAGCTTGCAGTGATCCAGCCACTGCACTCCAGTCCGGGTGACAGAGCGAGACTCCACCTCAAAAAAAAAAAAAAAGAAAGAAAAAGAAAATGTCTTCATTTTAACCATATCCCAAATTGATAATTTTACAGGGTACAGAATTTTATGTTGATAGTCATTGTCCCTCAGCTATTATTTTTCTTTTTTGTGGTTTTTATCATCACTATGAGAAAGTCAGCTTCTAATATAGTTGATGGTTTATGGCTAAATTTAAGATTTTCTTGTTGTCTTTGGTCTCCTGCAGACATCTACTGAGGTTTCATTTCTGCCTTTTGAATCTGATAATTCTTACACTTTATCAATGTGGAATCTTCATTCTCTCTTATTGTTGTCTTGCCTGCACTCTCTCTATTTTCTCCCTTTAAAATTTTAATTAGGTGTATCTTTGAATAACTATTCTTATCTTCATGCCTGTTAACATCTTTTTAATTTTCCATTTCCTTTATTTCTGTACTTCATTTGACAATTTCTTTTGATTAATCTACCACTTAACAAATTTACTCTTCAACCACATGTAATCTTTTGTCTACACCATTGGTTTCAAATTCATTCCAATCATTCTATATATATTTCCATTTCTAGGAGTTACATGTAGTACTTTTTCTGAAAGTATTATCTAATCATTTTTATAGTCTTTTTTTCATTACTCATGCCTTTGAACCCACATTTTGTCTCTTTAATCATGTTTAATACAGTCATTTTATATCCTTTGCTTAATTATTTTAAAATATAAAACTTTTGGAGGAGTTTAATTATTCTTTATATACTTTTTTTCTTCAACGCTTTCTCATACCTTGTTTCCTCATGTGATTTTAATTTTGGTTTGTATAAGTGACTGAATTTGTGAAATATTTGGAGTGTGAATTGAGGTATAGTGCTCTAAAGAGGGTGTGTGCTTGTTACTGCCAGGCACTCTGGGCATGAAAAACCTAATTCTACTTTGAAATAATGTTTTCACTTGAGATTTTTTTATCACTCAGGCATACCCACATAAGGATAGCACAATAGCTACAAATTCTCCATTACCTAAAGGTATGGGCTTTCAGCTGGGCTCAGTGGCTCACACCTGTAATCCCAGCACTTTGGGTGGCCAAGGTGGGCAGATCACGAGGTCAGGAGATCAAGACCATCCTGGTCAACATGGTGAAGCCCCGTTTCTACTAAAAATACAAAAATTAGCTGGGCCTGGTGGTGCGCACTTGTAATCCCAGCTATTTGAGAAGCTGAGGCAGGAGAATTGCTTGAACCGAGGAGGAAGGTGTTTCAGTGAGCTGAGATCATGCCGTTACACTCCAGCCTGGTGACAGAATGAGATGCTGTCTCAAAACAACAACAACAAAAACTGGATCCCTTCCTTACACCTTATTAAAAAAATTAACTCAAGATGGATTAAAACTTAAACATAAGACCTAAAACCATACAGACCCTGGATGAAAACCTGGGCAATACCATTCAGGACATAGGCATGGGCAAAGACTTCATGACTAAAACACCAAGGGCAATGGCAACAAAAGCCAAAATTGACAAATGAGATCTAATTAAACTAAAGGGCTTCTGCACAGCAAAAGAAATTATCATCATCAGGTTGAAGAGACAACCTACAGAGTGGGAGAAAATTTTTGCAATCTATCCATCTGACAAAAGGCTAATATCCAGAATCTACAAAGAACTCAAACAAATTTACAGGAAAAAAAAAAAGCCCCATTAAAAAGAGGGTGAAGGATATGAACAGACACTTCTCAAAATAAAACATTTATGCAGCCAACAGACATATGAAAAAATGTTTATCATCACTGGTCATTAGAGAAATGCAAATCAAAACCACAATGTGATACCATCTCACACCAGTTAGAATGGTGATCATTAAAAGGTCAGGAAACAACAGATGCTGGAGAGGATGTGGAGAAATAGGAATGCTTTTACACTATTGGTGGGAGTGTAAAGTGGTTCAGCCACCGTGGAAGACAGTGTGGTGATTCCTCAAGGATCTAGAACTAGAAATACCATTTGCTCCAGCAATCCCATTACTGGGTGTATACCCAAAGGATTATAAATCATTCTACTTTAAAGACACATGCACACATATGTTTATTGCAGCACAGTTCACAATAGCAAAGACTTGGAACCAACCCAAATACCCATCAATGATAGACTGGATAAAGAAAATGTGGCACATATACACTATAGAATACTATGCAGTGATATAAAAGGATGAGTTCATGTCCTTTGCAGGGACATGGATGAAGCTGGAAACCATCATTCTCAGCAAACTAACACAAGAACAGAAAACCAAACACCGCATGTTCTCACTCATAAGTGGGAGTTGAACAATGAGAACACATGGACACAGGGAGGGGAACATCACACACTGGGGCCTGTCAGGGGATGGGGGGCTAGGGAATGACAGCATTAGGAGAAATACCTAATGTAGATGATGGGTCAATTGGTGCAACAAACCACGATGGCACATGTATACCTATGTAACAAACCGCACATTCTGCACATGTACCCCAGAACTTAAAGTATAATTAAAAAATAAATAAATAAAATTAAAAAGAAAAAAAATATGGGCTTTTTAATGATATTCTCAGTTCCAACACTACCTCAGGTGGATCCAAGGCCTTGCCTGCTTCCCCACATGGCTATTACATTAAAAACAAAAACAAAAAAAACCAGATTTCTGCTTCTCAAAGTAAGTTTAACATCAGTTTCTGTTTATCACATTGGTAGACATGTCCTTCTTCAGTATTTTCCTACTTTTCTTTTTCTTGCAAATTCATCTAGGGTTTTGATTTTCAAGTTTGGCAATTTCAACTGTTTGGTAATAAAATTTTTTCCAAATGTCTAGACTACCTATTTTCAGAAACCCAACTCATAGTTGTTTAAATTTCAGAGTTATATTTACATTAGTGGTGGAGAATTTATTCTCCTCAACTAGTTCATGATCAAATACCATCATTTTCCAATGAATGATCCTCATTTTGAGTTCATTTATTTATTCTTTTTCATTTATTTTTTATTTTGTTTGTTTAATTTATTTCTCTCATCTTATTCTGCACTTCACTTTTCTTATTTTCTAATGGTCATTTATTTGAAAGCGTTTAAGGTCTATTCTTTCAGTTTTAGGTTTCCTTGTAAAACATGCAATATTATTTTGCATGGTTATGTTTTACCTGACATTAACGTTATTATACTTTAGACTTGATTTGTACTCTCACCCAAGTTATGTATCTGTAGTCTATCATTTTGGTCTGTATATATATACACGCATCTCTTCCTTCGCCTTCAACTGCTTTGCAGCATTTATAGTGAACACTCACTATTAGTGGCAGTTACTTAAATTGCCCCCAACTTTCTTTTACTACAAATATTGTAGTGAATACTCTACTACATGTTTTCTAATGGGCACATAAAATTTTCCCTGAAACATGTAAGGAGGAGAGACATTCCTAGTTTGTATAGTGCTTGTAGTTTTAATTTGGCTGACTACTGACACAGTGCCCTCTCAAATATCTGTACCAGTCTACACCCCTCACTGTGTGTCTTCCCCCTCCAACAGATTTGAAGGAAGCATCTTGTCCCACTCACCTTTCTATCTCTTACGATTTACTCAGCTCCTGGAACATAGTCATGGCTCAAAACATTTATAAACTTTAGCAGAAACTCAGTCCACGGAAATGCAAAAAAAAGTAATTTCTACATATTTGAATGATCTAATACCAAAGTAACAATTTTCATAAAATGAGAATATAGTATGAGCAGTTTCTTTTTTACACATAATCATTTTGTTTTAGCTCACATTCTAATACAGGGAAATTACTATCACTATTGCTTTCTTTCTGCTATTGGATTTCTCTAGGGTGAATTATTGACACAACAAATACCTAGTTCATGTTTTATGCTGTTAAAAAAATAGTCTGAAGTTAATAATTCAGCTCACCTTTCAAAACACTCTGGCTTTCTACTTATCATTTTGTTTCATTATGATGATTTAGCTATTCACAGAACTTTGTTTTCTTTCCTGAAACCGGGTATATTAAAGAGGAGGTTATGTTGTTATATAACAAAAAATATTTTAAATTCAACCTATTTAAAATGCAACCTCTAGTCTTGACAGCATCTTTTAAAATGTTGTACTTTAACGAACTTGAGGTTTCTACTGAGAAAGTTAGTTTCTTTCTCTGTGTTGGTATATATCCTAGCTTTAGGACAATAAACACAAATAAATACTATTTTTTCAAAGATCTTGTTGCTGTTGAGAATTGATGTCTAACAGACATCCTAAATTCAAACACTTCATTTTATAAAGCTTGAGACCATAATGCTTCCTAACAATAGTTTGTGATTTTGAGGTGTGCAGAGATAATTTGTAGAATAGCATTTAACATTTGCTTCTATTTTCTTTTTATATATATATCTCCTTTCTTTCTAGATAAATCTTCTCTGCATAATTCATTTTAAGATATGTACCTTGTGCTTTTATGTGTGTACGATTTTCAGAACTTTTCATAAACCTGAACTAATCTATATCCCTTTGTAACACAGTATAACAATAGTTGATTCTCATTCAAACTGTGGATTAAATATCTGTTAATAAAATATTTTTGTGGGTCACGGCTTTATCTCCAATTTCATAATAATAAGTAAGTATTTAAATACAAGCAATAGGTCAAAAATGTTGCTTGTAGTTATTATTTTCAAATATCAGAGGGATTCATTCCTACCTTGTTGCAGGTGGAGTATATAATGATTTTATTGAAAAAGGCTTGCTGGATAGAGGATATATTCAACTTCTATAATAGAAACCCAAAATAAAGTGACTTAATGTCATAGAAGTTCACTCCTGTCACATGTAACAAACTAGATTGAAATATCTCAGGCTGATACGCAGGCTCTGCAGTGTCTAGGATCAGATTTCTTCTATCTCGTTAACATGCCATCCTTAGAAACTTGCTTTATATCCATTGATCCAAGAGGAATCACCACTATATCTATGTTCCAGTTGGCAGGAGGGAGAAAGGATAAGGGAAGGGGTCGGGGAGAGATCTGCATCCTTTGAAGGTCAGGATTCAGAAGTTGAAATTATAACTTCCAACCAAACCTTTTTCACCACAATTTAATCATGTGGCTACACATAACTGCAATAGAGACTTGAAATACATGATCTTTTTCTTTTTTTTTTTTTTGAGAGGGAGTCTCGCTCTGTCGCCCAGGCTGGAGTGCAGTGGTGGGATCTCAGCTCACTGTAAGCTCCGCCTCCCGGGTTTACGCCATTCTCCTGCCTCAGCCTCCCGAGTAGCTGGGACTACAGGCGCCCGCCACTACACCCGGCTAGCTTTTTGTATTTTTTAGTAGAGACGGGGTTTCACCAGGTTAGCCAGGATGGTCTCGATCTCCTGACCTCGTGATCCGCCCATCTCGGCCTCCCAAAGTGCTGGGATTACAGGCTTGAGCCACCGCGCCCGATCCCGAAATACATAATCTTTATTCTGGATGGTCATATATCCAGCTAAAATTCAGGCGCTCTATTAAAATAGAAAAAGGGAAGAGTAGATAATTGGAAAATAACCAGCCATATTCTGCATACATCGTCACTGAATTTCAGCTTATATTTCCTATCCGGAATGGATAACATCTAAAAACATGTGAGAACAAGCTTAACAGTCCATGAACCAATGAGAAGGTGGTGAGGCTGAATAAATAATGAAATTTCCACTTATGTGAAAAATCCATTTTGTTAAACACATACCTTCCAGATTTCCAAAGTAACCGTAAACAGAGGCTCAGGTTTCCCATCAGTGGAGAAACTATCCAAGTTGATTCAAAACTCTTTAGCTTTTTATATTCAAGTATTATCTTTACATTATCCAAAAGGAGATATGCACCTTTAAAATATAGTTGCTGTGCAACTCCTTACTAGTGGATAACACAGATCGCACTTTGTGCCCAATGAACGTGATACAGAAAAGGAAGCCTAGGTGCTTCTAAATAAGTCTTAAGCAAGAGCAAAGCTCAGAAATTCAATTGCGGGGTAAGGGAGATGAGCTGAGTTCTAGCTATATACCATAATACAGTCAAGATAATTAATAATTAATAATAATTAAAAATTACCTGGTTACTCACCCAGATTCCCTTTAGCAGCCTATGAAGTCTACACCCCTAGTCCTGCAGGCATTGGCTGCGAATGATCATCACATTTGCATCTTCTGCCGAAAATTGCCCTTAGTTGACAGGCGCTGCCTTGCTGGAAGATGCCTGGGATTTACCCTGGCCCGTGACCACTGCTTGGCAGGGTCTTTAAAAGCCCAGTTCCTGGCCTCTAGGTGGACCAAACTCTGTAATGTGATATACTCTTCGGCACTTCCAGTGTGATCAGATTGAGCCTATACTTCTCCTAAAACTGTATCTTCGCTTAGCTTCTTCCTCTTTTTATCTTCACTCCCTTCAATAAATCCCTGTGAGTATTCCTTAATAAATCACTTTCATAAGAACCCCCATCTCAGGCACTGTTTCTAGAGATCCCAAACTAAGATATTTCTCCTTAAGTAGGCTTATTATTCTGTTAACATGAGGCATAATTACACACATCCTGATCCAATGCTCAATCTACGTCATCATCAACAACTGCCATTTTGATTAGGGACATCAAAATATTTTCACTAATCATTTATTTTATCAGAAAACAATATATAATATGTAAACATATCACAGAAAAATATAGCTTAGTTAATCTACCCAATAAAGGCCTGACACAGTGGCTCATGCTTATAATCCCAGCACTTTGGGAGGCCGAGGCCAGTGAGTTCAAGACCAGCCTAGTCAACATGGTGAAACCCTATCTCTACTAAAACTACAAAAATCATCTGGTCTTGGTCGCAGGTGCCTGTAATCCCAGCTACTCGGGAGGCTGAAGCAGGAGAATCTCTTGAACCCAGAAGGCGGAGGTTGCAGTGAGCCAAGATTATGCCACTGTACTCCAGCCTGGGCAACAGAGCAAGACTCTGTCTCAAAAAACAAAACAAATAAAACAAATCTATCCAATAATAAATATATTTTAGCCATTAATGATGCAGAGTTGTAGGCCTAATGCTAGTCAATATATAATTTTGACAAATATATAAAGTTCTACCAGAACCGTTTTTGATTACAAAAAATTCAGGAGCATGAAATTACGATACTAACGAAATGGCCTAGGTGAGCTTACTGTGAAGAATAGGAGTCAAGCTCCAATTGTGCTACTGTATCTCCAAATTCATATTATGGCAAAGCTTATTATTGCAGGGTGTCATTCTACATGACTACACAAACACTCTTAAAATTTGCAGGATACATTTAGCCCTGGAATATCACAATTCTGGCTCTTTTTATATCATCAATACTGCCAAATTTACCAGTTTTATTGTAAAAAAAAAAAATGTATTTTTCAAAAGACCATGAGATGTGAAAGTTGCTTACAGTAACTTTACAATAATTCTAAGTCCAAAAACTTTACAATAATTCTAAGAAATATATTTGTATTTATAAAATATCATCGCTTTTTAATGAATAGTTTTGGTTTTTAACCAAATCAGTTTTACTTGAAACTAGGTCACATTCATTAAACAGATACTTGTTAATTCTTGATATTTGCAGTCCAAAGGCAACCACAAGAACTTAAAATATGATTCTTGTTCCTATTCATGTTTCCAGGGAGAGGGAATGCTTCTAGATTAACATTCCTGGTATCTTGTCTCATTTTCTCACTCATTGTTTCTTATGAAATAAAAGTGAAATTACTGACTGTTGTGTCCACATTGAATGACTGGGAAATCTATTAAAAAATGACCAAGGATTTATTTATACATTTTCTTCCGTCTCCAACCCTGACCAATGTAACACAGCAATGAGTGTGTCACCTCTTCCATTCCACACATTTTTTTAGGTGAGTGTCTAGACCACCAAGGACTGAGAGTGCTGCAGGACCATTGACCTACCTCTGGGTCATTACTGCCAATCAAATGTTTACCAATGATAAAGGTGGAAATTTTATCTCGTTTTTGTTCAGTTATTTCTCATTGTTTTCAAAACTAGAATACAGGGGAGAAGATGGTTATTCATTGACTCTATAAAACCCAAGAATTCTTTTCAAAATGTTCGTGCCTGTTGATGTGGTCACTGACTTCCCACCAAGCAGCCTGACGACCCCACAAAATGTGTGATGCATGGATCCCAGGGCACTTCAGAAAAGGCAAATGTGCTTTCTGTATTTGCAATCAAGCCAATGTGTGTGCACATTTTGATCCTGAGTGAACTTTTTAAAATATTTTATTTTATAAGTTCCGGGATACATGTGCAGGATATGCAGATTTGTTACAGAGGTAAACATGTGCCATGGTGTTTTGCTGCACCTATCAATAGCTAATGCATGCATTCGCTCTTTATCCTGATGCTCTCCCTCTCCCAGACTCCCCTGACAGGCTCCAGTGTGTGTTGTTCCTCTCCCTGTGTCCATGTGTTCTCACTGTTCAGCTCCCACTTGTGAGTGAGAACATGCGGTATTTGGGTTTGTGTGCCTCTCTTAGTTTGTTGAGGATAATGGCTTCCAGCTCCATCCATGTCCCTGCAAAGGACATGATCTTGTTCCATTTTATGAACCTGAGTAAACTTTTTTACTTAAAGAAATCAATAATATTCTTCATTCATATCTTTTAATGTACAGCTTATTTTTAAAACCTGAGTTGTCAGAAGTCTTGAATTAAAAAAAATCTTGCCTCAAGAAACTGCTCAGTATCTCCAAAACCATTCATAATAAAACCCTCAACTGAGATTTTTTTTGTATCGTACACATTATGTTAAAAGAGATTGTGTGACATCGAGAGGTTTCTTTTTCATTTTTTGCAATTTTTTTTTTTTTTTTTTTTTGGGAGCAACCTCAATTTGCAAGGAGGTCTTGTTGTGGGGTTTGAGGGCCATCT
>NW_012114999.1:5274151-5310575 GCF_000951035.1 Colobus angolensis palliatus
TTGCACAGGTTGGAGTGTAGTGGCATGATCTCGGCTCACTGCAACCTCCGCCTCCCAGGTCCAAGCAATTCTCCTCCCTCAGTCTCCTAAGTAACTGGTTTACAGACGCCCGCCACCACACCTGGCTAATTTTTTTGTATTTTTAGTAGAGACAGGATTTCGCCATGTTTGCCAGGCTGGTCTCGAGCTCCTGACCTCAGGTATCTGCCTGCTTCAGCCTCCCAAAGTGCTGGGATTACAGGCGAAAGCCACTGTGCCCAGCCTTTTTTGCATTTTAAAAAGTCCTTTTGTTGTCTATAACACATTTATTCCATCTGACAAGAAAAAGGGGAAGAGAAAATGCACACCATTAGTTCCTCAAAAGCAGTCCAGTGCTGAAATGTCAGATATCTCCCACCTCTTAAAAACAGTCTTTTCCTCTTGCTATACCCTGGGCAATCTCATCTGCTTCATGACTTTCTACTTCATTCCTGTGTTTCTGACTTGTACCATATGTACATCTTGTCTTGCCCCCAACATTAACATATTTGCTCTATCCTATAATATACAAAACATAATTTCAGAATTGCTACATCCATACCACTAGCAAACCAAACCTCGTAACAAAAGTCAGGAATTTCTTTGCATCTTTAGTCCTTAGAATATATCCCTCTGAGGCTATACAGTCAGAACACAGCATTTCAAAATTACCTGGATTCATTTTTTTTTCTTTTCTGTAGTTTTTTTAATGAGCTAAAGTTAAGTTTATTTGTTTCTGCTTATCTCCAGTTTGAAGTTTCTTTTCTTCAATCAGTTTCTTTGCTGATTTAATTTTCTAAAATTTGTTTTTAAAAAAAGCATAGTTCGCAATCAAAACTATATAAAATATATATGCAAAAAAAAATCACACTCACACACACAAAAAAAATCACACTCACATCTATACCCCTTCCACCTAACTCACAACGCTGTAGGTAATCAATTTTATTACTTTCTAGTTTATTATTTCTGTATTTGTTTCAGCAAAATTAAACAAGTATAGACATACATATTCTAATTTCCTCTTGCTTCTTAGAAGGTAGCATAGTATATGTTTTTCATTTGCATCTTGCTTTTTTCATATAACAATGCATCCTAGAAATCACTCACATTAAAGAGATTTTTAATGTCACATTAAATCTAAATTAAATGTCTCTAAATGTGACATTAAAGAGATTTTTGTCATTGCTTGTATTGATTAGTTATTTTACTAATTAATATTTGGCAGCTACATAGTACTCCAATGTGTGAATGTGCTAGAGCATATTCCACTTCCTATATGGTATTTAGGTTGCTTCCAATATTTTTAATACTATTTGAGAGTTATCTTGTACCTATTTTTGTTTGTTTTTTGTTTTTTGTATCTTCAGACTAAAATCCTAGAAGTGGGATTGCTGAGTCATGTGGCAAATGAATATATAATTTCCATATATATTACCAAGTTTATCTTTACTGTGGCTGTGCCATTTTGCACTCCCGCTAGAAGAGCGCCCATTCCCCCACCTCTCTTGAGCAGCCTGTGGCGAATCTTTTGGCCAGTAATTTCACAGTTAAAAATAATATATCGGTGTACCTTTATCATTTTTTCTCTTATTATGAGTAACATTAAGCATGTCTTTCATATATTAAAAAGCCATTTGTGTATCATTTTGTGTAAACATTTCATGATTTTGTCCATTTTTCTTTGTTGTTGTTGTCAGTTTTTAAGAGTTCTATATATACTGTCATATTTTCCTTTATGGTTGGTTTATTTTCTCCTAGCACTAGTCATAAAGATGGTACCACATCTAAACCTCTGCTGATACTGTCCAATGGAACTTTCTACAGTGATGGACATATTCCATATCTTTGTTATTCAATGCAGTGGCTCCTAGCCACAGGTAGCTATTGCACACTCAAAATGTGACTAATACAACTAAGGAACTGAATTTGTAATTGTATTTAATTTTAATTAATTGAAATGTAAATTTAAATACCCATGTGACTAATGGCTACCTTATTGACTAGCGCAGCTCTATATAGATACTTTAATTATTTTATCTTTTGAATTTACATCTATATGAGGAATTTATTTGTAATTGTGAAGTGGCTGGCAATTTTATTTTTTTAATATGGACACTCAACTTATCCAGCATCATGTATTGAAAAGATTCTGTTCTGCAGGGTTACATGAAATAAATCAAGTGATCATATAGTTTCGTTCCTAAATTGTTCTGATCTACTAATCTATTTTTCAATCCTTAATTTCAGTAACACTTGTGTAATCTCAATAGCTTTATAATGTTAATATGTGGTAATATGTTTTGACTTTATCATCTTGGAGAGGCTAGTTTGAGTCCTTTAATTTTCCACATAATTTCTAGAATAATAATTTTACTTTACACAATTGGGGAATTTTAGTCTATATATCAATGTATAGAGAATTGACTTCTTAATATATTGGATCTTTCAAACTCTGAACATAATATATCCTTTCCCAGTAATAGTAGCATTAACTCTGATCACTTGGTTAAACTGAGGTCTCCCAAGCTTTTCCACTGTAGACATACAATTTCTTGATTTTTTTATATTAAATGAAATTTACATTTCTAGAAAATGTTCAACATGGTGGTGATATATTATCCTTTATATACATTGTTGAGTTTGGAACGCTAATATCATTTTAAGATATTTAATCAATGTTCATAACAAAGATTGACCAGTAACTTTTGCTTTTATCAAGTTTTGTATCAGGTTATGCTGGCCTTAAAGATTAGTTGAAAATTGTTTTTCCTTTTGCACATTTTGAAAACAAATTACAGATATGATTCTCATTTATTTTATCTAAATTTTTAATTATGAGGAAAAAAGGTATTAATGATAGTCATTGAATATCTTTTAATGTTTGCAGGCTCTATCATTACGCCCCTCCTTTTATTCCTTAGTATTGATAATTTGTACCTTTTTGCTATATTATCTTGGTTAGTCTTCATATGTATTTATCAAATTTTGGCTTTTGAAATGAACAACTTCTGAGTTTCCTGATTTTCTCTATTGTGTACTTGTTTTCTATTTTATTAAATTTGATTCCTTATTATTTTCTTCATTCTGCCTTATTTAGGTTTAAACTGATGCTCTTTTGCTAACGTCTTCAAATGGATACACACAGGTCATCAATTTTCAGGCTTTTATCTTTAAATATATCATTTGCAGGCTATAAAATTTTCTCTAAAGATGACTGTAACTCCATACCACAAATTTTATATATTCTTTTTTGGTTATATTTTGATTCAAAATATTTTTTATTATTTTATTGATTCTTTCAAAAAAATATGGGTTATTTAATTTTCAAATTTTAGGGGGTTAACAGCCACTAATTTCAAATTTAATTTCATAGTAGTAAAAAAACACACTCTGTATTATTTCAATTATTTGATACATGTTGAGATTTGCCTCATGTACGTATAGTCCAGGATATAAACATTTTGGGAAATATTGCATGTGTACTTCTGTATATTGCACAGTTGAATGCAGTGCTCTATATGATCGATTAGGCCAAAGCTTATTAATCTTACTTTTTGAGTATTCTATATTTTTAGTGATTTTTATGTGCCTTATCCTATGACTTTTTGTGAATTTTGTGTTAAAAAATCTTTCACTGTATTTGTGTATTTATTTATTCATTAATTTTTTTTCAGTTTTGCTTTCTAAGGTATGTAATTAGGTGCATACAAATTTTAAATTTTAAATTGATCTTTTTATCATTAAGAAATGTCCCCTCTTTACCTCTGATATGCTTCCTGTCTTAAAGTCTACTATTTCTTATATTAGCATAATTACATGTTTATTTTGATTACCCTTTGAATGTTATACCTTTTTTCTTTTATTTGACTTTACAATTTTTGTGTAGTTATTTAAGTTTTTATCTCTTTTAAAAACCACTGCATATAATTGGCAGTGGTATTTATTCTGACAATCTTGACTATTAATTGGATAATTTAATAGAAATTTAATAACTATTATTAATTTAATTAATTAATGATACATTTGGATTTAAATCTACAAACTTAATGCTTTATTTTATTTCTCCCACTTGGTCTAGATTTCTTTTCTCTCCTTTTCTGTTTTTGAGTTCATCAAGTATTTTTTTGTTATCATATTTTCTCCACTATTAACTTTTAAGTTATATTAATTCACTTTTAAATTTTTATTTTATTTGTCTTTTTGGTGGCTCTTCTGTAGATCTCTCACTTCTAAATCTCATACAAATTAGCATCCCTAGGTAAGGCAAGCATGTTAGAACACTTCAATTACCCCTTTTCCATTCTTTTGTTATTTTGTCATGTTTTGATTAAATGTCACGGTACATTAGTATTATTGTTGCTGTTTTACATATTTTGTTTTTGTTTATAAGGAAATCTCTCCACTCTTATTTTTGAAGAATATTTCCTCTGAGGAGAATTCTACTATAACAACTAATTTTTTTTCAGCATTTTAAAGATGCCATGTCAGTCTTTCCTAATTGTCATCATCTTTGTTGAGAAGCAAGTTAATAATTACAAAATTGTTCCTTTGGAAGTAATTTATTTTTTATTAGATGTTTCTAAGATTTTGCTCTTTGTCATTAGTTTTCATTAACTTTACCATAATGTGCCTGAGAATGATTTCTTTGCTCTCATTCTGATTGGGCTTTATAGTGTTTCTTGAATATGTGTTTTAATGTCTTTCATCAGTTCTGGGTAATTTTTACCCTTTATTTGGTCTTTTTTGCAGTCCTGAGAGTCTGTCTGCCACATATATGTATTTTCTATGTATTATACAAGTCATATTATCCTTTTTGTATTTGCCATCCTATTTTGTATTTTTTTACTAACTTATCTTTCAAAATCACTAATCCTCTGTCTTGCAACTCTCTGATAGTCAGTTAGTATAAAAGTCAATCACTTTAATGCAATTAGGTATTAAGCTATTTATAACTGGTTTTAGGCCTGGTCTTCTAATTTGCTATTATTCCTAGTATATGCTATTTCAGGAGAGTTAGAGAAATACCTAGAAGGTTTATTGTGTTTTTCCCCCTTGCTGGGCTTTGAACTTCATTTGAAAATCTCCAAACAGCACTGGAATTCTCTGCCTCTTAGCATCTGCCTTCTTTTAGTTTCTGAGCCTTTCTACCTACATTGCATATGCACTAGCTAATGACTCAAAGGGAAAAGCTGCCAAGAAAAATACTTTTAGCAAGTTTTCCTTCTCTCTGGAATCCTGGGTCTCCAAGACTGGTTGCCTTGATTACTTTCTGGTGGGTTCAAACAGGTTTAAATTTTTATCTAGGTTTTATTTTTGCTCTCATTGGGAAGGTGGTCTGCTACAATCTATTTCTTTTTAGCTGGAAATACAAAGTTCAAGATATTTTTATAATCTTTGGTTAATAATAACTCCTCCATAAAGCTTTTTTCTTATTATTTCATCAGAAAAAAATCAGTCTTTCAACCACATTCTTATGAATGTAGTGATTAAGAGCACAGAATATGGAGCTATTAGAATCAACCTTCACCATGACCTTAGACAAGTTACCTAACTTCCTTTTGCTTCAGTTTTCTTATAAGATTGAGATAATATTTGTATTTATGTCACAGTATTGATATAAAGATTAAATGAGATGATGGATGTAAATCACATAAGCATTCCATAAGGGTTAGATATTTTTGGTAATAGTTTTAGTAATATGATGGCATTTTTTATTAAAAACTTTGTTATTTAAGCACATAAGTACCTGACTAGATTCCCTGATAGAGAGAAATGTCTTCCTCATCTTTATTCCCCAGCCTTGAGGTATTCTCACACAGGGTATCTATTGCATTGGTGGACAAATGCAAAATTAATTGCATACATCCAAAATCGTTAATTCAATGAGATGAAATGAAAGTTTATTTCCAAAGACCCATGGCAGGGAGAAGAAGTTTAGTTATGCAAATGAGAACTGAATCTGTAGATTTTCCATATCCATGTTAATATGTTTTTAACTCCTTGAAACCAGTTATTTTTTGTTTTGTTCGTCTCTTTATGTCAGCACCTAGCCCAGTTTTTGGTTAATAAGAGACAATCAGTGTTTGCTAAATTACTAAAGAAATAATTCATTTTTATCTTCTTTATTACTATTGATTATCTAATGTTGTCTTTTCACAAGTACTTCTGTATTCAGATTTCAACTTATCAAATCTTCAAAAATTTTCAAAAATCCTCTAGTTTTTTAAAGAGCCAGTTGTACTTCTCTTTTTCAGTAAGCTGTGTTTGCCATTGAGTTTATTTTAGAAGCAGATTATAAATGATCTGTATCAGTCAGGTGTGTTTCTGCTATGCTGAACTCATAATACAAGTATCATCCAGGTGTCTGTAGACCAATAGACCAAACAATTTAAACACCTTCTCATACGTTACAGAAGGCAGCGAAAGTTTTTTATATTTTTCTTTTAAGATAAGATTGTCCTTTTAAACTTTTGATCCTAATCTTCATTTTTCATAACATTTGCCAAGGTCTCATGGATTTTATTTTCTATGTGTTGCCTTCCCAGTTGTTCTTTGATGAAGAGAAGAAAATGTTCAAAGATTCTATGTGGACAGCAGAGCAGTGCACAGCTGTGATGTTTCTTTTTTCTCTGCCTTGACCTTACTCTGAAGAAAGTACTCCTTTAGGCTCAAACTCCTGAAATTGACTGAAGTAGCTCTTAGGGAGTGCTTTGGTCATAACAATTTTTTTAAAAAACTTATTTAAATTCCATTCCACGTGCAGCCTCCCTTTACTTTATAGGTTAAAGTGGGAAATATCATTCAGAAAGGGAAAAGGATCATCTGTATTTAAAGTTTATCATAAGTGAGAAGTTTGTGAACAAAGCCTGCCCATAAGACTGTTTTGGTTACATCATCTCTTGAAATCCATCTGAAAAAAGAGTATGCACCAGACGATTGCACCAACATAGGGAAAGCAAAGGCATGTCTCATTATCACCCTGAGAAATGCCAACACCTATGGTCTTTTGTTAACCTCTTGATTATTTTTAGACATTTTTACTTCAAGTCACATAGGCCTTATGGCTCACACAACAGAGAAATTATTTTTAACTCAAGTATAATTGATTGTTGTCTTTTTCAAGGAATTTTGAAATTAAGAAAATACATGAGAAAAAATATTTGTTAGATGAAGAGAAGGAAAAGCAACTATCTGGCACAAAATGACTGACTTCCAAGGTTACTAATTCACTAGAAAAAACACCAGTAATCTTTGAATGAATGATATGTGTGATAACAGTATTAAATATTCACTTACCTATTGAACAAACATTAAAATGTGCTGTATACCAGACATTGCAAAATGGCAAGTGAATTTACATATTTGGTCCCCAAATTTGCTATAGACACAGTGCCAACCACCAATCAGAATATAAACCACAAAACAATGCTATTTGATGAAATTATATAAACCCTATCCTATAGCTTTAAATGTAAACAAAGCAACTCCCTCCATTTTCAAGTATGTCTTAAAACTCCATTGCTTTTACTTGTTACATACACACCAAATCATGGAGTACACTGGTGAATAAATATATGTAGTCCATAGCCTTTACCATCATTAAAAACATAGTGTCCCTCCACTAATTAATTCATTTATTTAGCCAAACATTACAATTCTACTGTATGCAAGGACAACCTATATAAATATACACTAACTTCAGTGCATTCTATATTGTTGAGTTATTGAGTCTGAGGGATTAGCAGATTTATTTGTAAAGGACTAGGCAGTAAATATTTAAGCATTGGGGGCCACATATATCTCTCTTGCTGCTGCTGCTTTTTAAAAATTATATTATTTTTAACTGCCAAACCATAATATACTACATTTATGGAGTACAATGTGACATTTTGGTATGTGTATGTAATGTGGAATGATTAAATCAAGCTAATTAATATATTCATCACCTACTTATTTAACATTTTTTGTGATGATACATTTGATATTTACTCATGTATTTTGAAATGTATAATACATTACTATTAACTATGGTCACGCTGTGTGACCAAAACTTAAAACATTCCTCTTGTCTAGCTGCAACTTTGTCCCCTTTAACCAGCAGTCCTCAAACCCACCTTGCCCTCCCACCCACCTCCCCACCCCCACACCAGGCTTCTGGTAACCATCATTCTACTCTCTACTTCTGTGAATTCAACTTTTTTTAGATTCTATATATAAGTGAGATCATGCAGTACAGTAGTCTGTCCTTATGCATAAAAGACATGTTTCAAGGCCCCCAGTTGATGCCTGAAACCGCAGATATGCTGAACCTTATGTGTACTAAGTTATTTAAGTCTAGTAACCAAAATGGCTACTAAGTAACTAACAGGCAAGTAGTGTATACAAAGTGAATTTGCTGGACAAAAGCATGGTTTGATATCCCAGGTGGAGCGAAGCAGGAAGACAAGAGATTTCATCATGTTACCCAGAATGGCATGCAGTTTACAAATTATGAACTGTTTGTTTCCGAAATTTTTCATTTTATATTTTTAGACCATGATTGAGCCTGGATAACTGAAATTTTGAAAAGAAAAACTGGAGATAAGTGGAAACTACATATTTGTCTTTCTGTGCCTGGTATGTTCCAAATGACATGATTTTGTCCTTTTTTTAAAGGCTAAATAGTATTCCATAGTGTATGTGGTTTTTTAAATATTTTCTTTGTTCATCAGTTAGATGGCCATTTAGGTTAATTCCATATCTTGGCTATTGTAAATAATGCTGCAATGTACTTGAAAATTTACACATCCCTTCAACATATCGATTTCAGTTCTTTGGATATATTCCCAGAAGTTAGATTGCTGGATCATATGGTAGTTCTACCCCCACATCATTTTCCATAAGGGCTGTACTACTTTACATTCCCAATAGTAGTGTATAAGGATCCCCCTTTCTCCACATCCTTGCCAACACTTGTTACATTTCATTTTTTTAATAAAATCCATTCTAACAGGTGCAGATGATATTTTGTTGTGGTTTTAATTTGCATTTTCTTAATAATTAGGAATACTAAACATTTTTAAATTAATCTATTGGTCATCTGTATGTCTTCTTTCAAGAAACGTCTGTTCAGGTCCTTCGCTCATTTTTTAATCGAGTTGCTTTCTTGTTCTTGAGTTATTAAAATTCCTTGTATATTTTGGATATTGACTCCTTATCAGAGGTATGGTTTGCAAATATCTTTTGTACTCTGTGGGTTTTTTCTTCTTCTCAAACCTTTAGAGATTTCAAAATTATTCATAACTCATGAGCAATACAAAAACAGGCCTTGGATTGGATTTGGCCAGCGAGACGTAGTTTGCCCATTCCTGGTATAGAAGAATGTCTTTATCAGAATAGTACAAACTGAGCTCTAACACTGTCACTCTTATCCTCTTTAGAGTCTCTGCCACCATGATAGAAATATTAAAATTCATGGGTTTTTTTCATCATCAGGTTTCTGCCTAGGTTTGTAGATGGTAAGTGATTAAACACGGGTACACACATATTTATGTTTAGAAACCATTTCTCTAGTGAAACATAATATCTCCACGGATGCAATGTCACCCAAACTGAAGACCACTTCAGTATTATCATGCAAAGCAGTTTTTTTCACCATGGAGTTAATCCTCTGTAACAAAACCTAGGACTGCAATTTTCTCTGCAGAAATAGTCTGTTAGGGTGATCCTTCATATCAAAGGAGTAGTGTGCTTTAAAATGTAATTCTTCAGGCGTAAAACACTGCAGTTTAAAAATGTTAATGCTAATTTCTGGATTCTGTTATTCACGATTTCAAAACAGTCTTGGGTACAGGCTTAGAAAATATAAATACAGTAACATACTCACATACAGTGAGTCCCACACATGTTGTGAGAAAGAATAAATTGGATTCAATTTTATTTTATGGTTTTTGGAATCAATACCATTTTATCAGGGTTATATCTAATATGTGTATATATGCATATACTACATTATAGTGAAATTAGTAATGCTAAGTGACTGTGTTAGTTATAATACATAGTCATGTGTAACAGATACCCAAAATAAAATAGGTTAAATAAGATAAACATCTATTTCTTTCTCACTTAAAAGTCTTCATGTAAATATTTCACCATTGGTATGGCAGCTCAATAGTCATCTTGGACTCAGGCAACACTTGTGCTTCTGCTCTTCTGTCTCTAGGATAGATCCCTCAGCCTCATGGTCCAAGATGTGGATCCAGCTCATAAAAGATAAAGGGTGGAAGTAGAACCATATGACTTTCACTAAGAAGAAAGTTCAGGAACTGCACCTATTGTTGTCTTCCACATTCCCTTGGCCAGAACTTAGTCTCAAGATCACAACTAACTATGGGGTAGACTGAGAAATATAGTTTTCTGATAGGCATGAAAATCGTATGTTCAACTGGAGAAACATAGATATCAAGAAATATAACATTATCTTTCCCTATAGTGACCAGAAAGTTTTAAGACCATTTAAGGGGCATTTAAAACTAGATAAATTATCTACAAAGGTCTAAACCATAGAGGTACTTCTGACACAGTAAATAGAATAAATAAACATCTTATTAAAGGCTATTAGGATGGAGCAACATCAGCAAGATGGAGAGGAAAGACTTTCTAGCACTCATCCCCTTGCAGAAACATAAATTTGATCAACTATCCATGCATGAAATGCTTTCAAAGCAGCTAAAGAATCCAGGTGAGAGGTTAGATTACTTCAGTGGAGCACAGAAATAAAAAAAAAAGAGGCATTGATGGGAGTAAGAACAGTTTCACATTATCACATCACCAATTCCCTGAACCCAGGTAGCACAAGGAAGATACTCTTCACCTAGCAAAAAGTGAATGAAGTAAGTATCTAACTTCACTGTGGAACACCAGCAAAATTCAGCACTAGGCTAGTCCCCACAGCCTCAGGCTCCAGGTTAGCCCTTGTATCTCCAGATTGCAGGCCAGAACCCCTCACAGACTGACTCCAGGTTCAAACTTAAGGACTCAGGATCCAGGCTTGGCCCTGTGGAGTCCAGTGCCAGTCTGGCACACTCACTGACCCAGACACTAGATCAGCCTGCCTGTGGATTCCAGCAGCAATCCCATCAACATACCCTTTCAGACAGGCTGCTGAGAATCTCTGAACTGGCTGACTGTTGAGGGGATTTCCCCAATGAAGCCAGTTCGTAAAACGAAAAGAGGTGCCTACATCTTAAAATTCGCAGACACTAATACGAGGTCACAAGGATCAGGAATAATCAGGGAAACATGACACAACCAAAGGAACAAATAAAGCAACAATAAGCAACCATAAAGGAAAGAATATCTACAAATCTAAAAAAAAATTCAAAATAATGGTTTTTAAAACAGTGATCTACAAGAGAACACAAACAGACAACAAAATGATGTATAGGAAAACAATGTATGAACAAAATGAGAAGTCCAAAAATGATATCAAGAGAATAAAAAGAATCAAAAAGAAATTCTGAAGCTAAGAAACACAATGAACTGAACCGAACAGAAAAATTCCACAGAGAGCTTCGACAGCACACTCAATCAAGTAAAAGAAAGAACCTGAGAGCTAAAAGGCAGGTGCTATGGTTCAAATGTCTCCTCCAAAACTCATGTTGAAATTTAATTGCTCTTGCAAACATTATCTAGAGGTAAGACCATCAAGAGGTGATTAGATCATGAGAGATCCACCCATACAGGTGGACTGGATGCTTGTTTTAAAAAAAGGGTTTTTACGGGTGTGTTCCTTCTCTTTGTCCTTCTGATCTTTTGCCATGTAAGGAACAGTGTTTCTCCCCTCTGGAAATTTCAGTGTTCAAGGTACCATCTCGGAAATGGAGATGAGATCTTTATCAGACACTAAACCTGCTGCCATCTTGATGTTGGACTTTCCAGCCTCCAGAGATGTAAGAAATAAATTTTTATTCCTTCTAAATTATCCAGGCTCAGGTATTCTGTTATAGCAGCACACAAATACACAAAAAAAGACAACAGATTCTTTAAAATTATCCTGTCTGAGGAACAAAAAGAACAGTGAATTGAATGAAAAACAGTAAAAGAAAGCCTATAGGACTTATGGGACACCATCAAGAAAATCAATATATTAAGTTATAAAGTTCCAGAAGAAGTAGAGAAAGAGAAAGGGTGAGAAATCTTCTTTAAAGAAATAATGACAGAAAACGTATCAAATCTGAAGAAAAAGATGAAGATCCAGATGTATGAAATCCAAAGAACTCAAAATAGATTAAATATAAGAAAATTATTACTGAGACATATTAAAAATAAATTATCAAACATAAAAGACAAAGAGAGAATTCTGAAAGCAGCAAGAGAAAAGCAACTCATTAACTGTAAGAGAACCCCCATAAGACTATCAGCAGATGTCTCAGTGGAAAATTTGCAGACCAGGAGAGAGTGAGATAATACATTCAAAGTGATGAAAAAAAAAAAAAACCTGACAACAAAGATTACTATACCTGGCAAGTCTGTTCTTCAGAAATGAATGAGAGATAATGATTTTCCAGACAAACAAAAGTTGTGGGAGTTTATCACCACCGTATCCCCTTTTTACAGAAAGAAAAAAAGCTAAACAGAGTTCTTTAAGTTGAAATAAAAGGATACTAATTAAAAACATGAAAAAATAAGAAAGTATAAAATATAAAACTCATTGTAAAGATAAAAATATAGTCAAATTCAGAATATTCTAATACTGTAATGGTGGTGCATAAGTAACTTTAAACTCTAGTATAAAAGTTAAAGAACAAAAGTATTAAAATAACTATAGCTACAGTAATTTCTTAATGGATACATGATCTATAAAAGATATGAATTGCTACATCAATAATATGAAATATGGAGGGAAGAGAAGTTAAAGCATAGAGTTTTTGTATTCAAAAGTAAGTTGTTATCAGCATAACGTTGACTATTAATTATATTTACAAAACGTTTTAGGTAAGCGTCATGGTAAACGAACAAGAAAAGGCCTGTAGTAGGTAACACAAGGCCACGAGGATAAAGATAAAGAAAAAAATGAAATCATACAACTTTAAAAGTAATCAAATCATAAGGGAAGAGAGCAAGAGAAGAAGAATGGAATAAAGGAACTGAAAAAGAGAAAATAATTAACAACATGACAGCAGTAAGTTCTTATCTATCAAAAATGGCTTTGAATATAAATAGATTAAACCATCCAATCAAAAGGCATACAGTGGCTGAATGGATTTTAAAAATCCAACTATATCCTGCCTATAAGAAACTCGCTTTAGCTTGAAGAACACAGAGGCTAAATGTGAAGGGATACAAAAAGATATTCTATAAAAATGTACACAAAAAGAGTAAGAGTAGCTATAATTCTATCAGATGAAATAGATTTTAAGCCAAAAATGGCCACGAGAGGCAAAGTAAGTCAACATATGATGAAACGGGTCAATTTATCAAAAAGATATAACAACTGGAAATATGTATGCACCAAACATCAGAGCACTTAAAAATGTAAAACAGTAACAAAACTGAAAAGAGAAATAGAAAACAATACAATAATAGTAGGGAACTTTAATACCTCAATACCAATAATGCATAGATCATCCAGTCAGTCATTTAATAAGGAAACAGTAGTTTGAACAACATGATAGACCAAATGAACATAACAGACATATTGCATAGATCTTATCCAACAGCAGCAGCAAACATTGTTTTCAAGTGCACATAAATATTATGCAAGATATGTGATATGTTAAGCCCCCAAGAAGTTTTTACACATTTAAGATGTGTGCAGTCATATCAAGTGTCTTTTGAGACCACATTGCTATACAACTAGAAATCGGTAGCAGAGGGGAAATTCACAAATATGTGGAGATTAAGCAACACAGCAATGAAGAACCAATGAGTCAAAGAAGAAATCAAAAGAAAAATTTTTTAAATCTGATGCAAATAAAGAAAGAAATACAACATGCCAAAAATTATGGGACCCAGCAAAAACAGTTTCAAAAGGGAAGTTTATAGTAATGAATGCCTACCATAAAAAAATTTCAAGTAAACAATTTAACTTTACACCTCAAGAAACTAGAAAAAGAACAAATTAAGCCTAAAGTTATCCGAAGGAAGAAAATAGTAAAGGTCAGAAGAGAAATACATGAAATAGAGAATAAAAAAGCAAATAGAAAAGACCGACAAAACCAATCATTTCTTTTGAAAAAATAAACAAAATTGACAAACTTTAGCAAGACTAGGAAAAAAGAAAAGATTCAAAATTTTAAGTAAAAGAAAAGACATTACAAGTGATACCATGGAAATACAAAAGATCATGAAGAATCATAAGCAACTACTATGAATAATTACATGCCAGTGAGTTAGATAACCAAGAAGAAATGGATAATTTCCTAGAAACATGCAACCTACCAAAACAGAATCATGAAGAAACAGAAAATATAAACAGACCAATAAGGAGTAAGGAGAATGAATCAGTAGTTACAAAACTTCACAAGTGAATTCTACAAAATATTTAAAGAATTACACGATTACTTCTCAAACTCTTCCAAGAAAATGAAGAAGCTTATTTTATGAGGCCAGAATTACTCCGATATCAAAGCCAGACAAGGACTCTACAAGTTAAGAAAATACAAGCTAATATTGCTGATGAACATATATGCAAAAATTCTCAGGAAAATACTAGCAAATAGAATTCAATAGCACAATCAAAGTATCATACACCCTGATCAAGTAGGATTTATCCTTGTGATACAAGGACAGTTCAACATACACAAATCAATAAATGTGACACATGATATTAATAGAAAGAAGGAAAAAATTACACAATCATTACAATAGATGCAGAAAAGGAATTTGACAAAATTCAGCATACTTTCATGATTAAAAAACTCAACAAATTAGGTATAGAAGGAATGTAGTTCAATATGATAAAGCCCAAAGCTGATATATGACAAACCACCGCTAATATTATATTCAATAGTGAAAAGCTGAAAGCTATCCTCATGTGAACAGGAAGAAAACAACAAGAAGTGCCCACTCTTACCACTTCTTTTCAAAATAGTACTGGAAGTCTGAGCCAGAGCAATTAAACGAGGAAATAAAATAAAATGTATCCAAATAAGAAAGAAAGAAATGAAATTGGATCTGCTTTCTGACAACATGATCATAAAGCCTCTACCAAATTGTTAGAAATAATAAATTTAGTAAAGTTGCAAAATCAACATGGAATCAGCAAAGTTTCCATACACTAACAACAACCTATCTGATAAAGAAAGCAAGAAAACAATCCCATCATTTAACCTGATGAAGGATTAATATCCAAAATATATAAGGAATGCAAACAACTCAATAGCAAGAAAACAAATAATCTGATTTTTAAATAGGCAAAGAGGCTGGGCATGGTGGCTCATGCCTGTAATTTTGGGAAGCTGAGGTGGACAGATTCTTGAGCTCAATAGTTCAAGACCAGCCTGAGCAACATGGCGAAACCCCATCTCTATAAAAAATACAAAAATTATCTGGGCATAGTGTCATACACCTGTAGTCCCAGCTCCCCAAGAGGCTGAGGTTGGAGGATTACTTGAGCATGGCAGGTTCAGGCTGCAGTGAATCATGATCACACCATTGCACTCCAGCCTGGATGACAGAGTGAGACCCTGTCTCAAAAATTAAAATTAAAAATAAAAATAGGCAAGGAACTTGAGTAGACATTTCTCAGAGGAAGACATACAAATGGTCAAGTATAAGAAAAAAAATGTTCAATATTGCTAACCATCAGGCAAATAGCATTTTAAAAATAAAATACTTAGGAATAAATTTAACCAAGGAGACAAAAGACCTGTACATTGAAAACTCTAAAACATTAGTGAAAGAAATGGAAGAAACACAAATAAATGGAAAAATGTCCTGTGTTAATAGACTGGAATAATTAATATTGTTTGCATATCCATTCCTACCCAAAGCGATCTACAGATTCAATGCTATCCCTAAAGTTCCAGTGGTGTTTTTTAAATAAATAGAAAAATAATCATAAAATTTTTATGGAACCACAAACTACTTTGAATAGCAAAAGGAATCTTAAGGAAAAAAACACACACACACACCAAAAAATCAAAAGGAAACTGAGCTGGAGGCATCACCCTACCAAATTTCAAAATATACTACAAAACCATAGTAATCAAAATAGCATGGTATGAGCATGAAAACAGACACATCAATCAATGGAACAGGATTGACAGCCCATATATAAATCCATGAATTTATGGTCAATTGATCTTCACCAAAGGTGCCAAGAACACAAAATGGGAAAAGGATAGTCTCTTCAATAAATGATGGTGGGAAAACTGTATATCCACATGCAGAAGAATGGAATTGGACCCTTATCTCACACCAAATACAAAAATCAACTCAAAATGAATTAAAGATTTAAACATAAGACCTGAAATTACAAAAATACTAGACAAAAAACCATAGGGTGAAAGTTCCATGACATTGGTCCAGGCAATGATTCCTTGGATATGACCCCAAAAACACAGTAACCAAAACAAAAAACAAACAAACAAAAATTCTAAAAAGCTTCTGCACAGCAAAGGAAACAGTCAACAGTGAAGCAACAACCCATGGTTTGAGAAAAAAAAAAATTTTCAAACCATACACCTGATAAGGGGTTAAGTATTCAAAAATAGAAGGAATGCAAAAGACTCAATAGTGAGAAAACAAATAATCTGATTTTAAAATAGGTAAAGAATCTGTGTAGAAATTTCTCAGCGGAAGACATACAAATGGGCAACAAGTATATGAAAAAATGTTCAACACCACTAACCATCAGGGACATGCAAATTAAAACCACAGTAAGATATCATCTCATACTTGTTAGAAAAGCTATTATCAAAAAAGAGATAAGTATTGGTGAGGATATGAGGAAAAGAGAACCCTTGTGCAATGTTGGTAGAGATATACATTATTACAGCCATTATGGAAAATAGTATAAAACTTCCCCCTAAAATTAGAAATAGAACTACCACATGATCCTGAATCTCACTTCTAGATATACGTCCAAAGGAAATAAAATCAGCTGTGGCCTATCTGTACTCTCATGTTCACTGCAGCATCCATCACAATACCCAAGATATGGAATCAATCTAAGTGTCCATCAGTAGATAATGGATAAAAAATATGTGGTATAGACACACAATAAAATATTATCCAACCTTAAGAATGAAGGAAATCCTGTCATCTGTGATAACATGCAGGAACCTGGAGAATATTAAGTGAAATAAGCTCGGTACAGAAAGACAAATACTGCAGGATCTCACTTATCTTGTAGACTCTAAAAAAGCTGAACTCACAGAAGCAGATATTAGAATGGTGAGTGCCAGTGGCTGGTTGTGGGGAGAAATGGGAAGATTTTGGTCAAAGGCACAAAGTTTCAATCAGGATGAATAAATTCTAGAGATCTATTGTACAGCATGGTGATGATAGTTAGTAATAATGTATTGAATACTTGAAAATGCTGAGATCAGAGCTTAAATGTTCTCCCCACACACATAAAAATAACAATGTGAAGTGAGAGACATGTTATTTAGCCTGATTGTGGTGATTATTTCACAATAGAAACATATCAAAATATCATGCTGTATACCATAAATACATACACTTCTTATTTGTCAAAAACATAGGAAGAGAATCTTTTTGTAAAAAAAAAAAAAACAAACAAAAAAAAACTATTTGGAAATATTCAATAACTACCTGAAAACCTTCATTAGAAGACACTCAGTGGTGAAATAAAATCAATATATTTACATGTTTTTTACATCAACACTATTTGTGATATACTTAACTAGAGGAGACATCTGTACCTTTGGAGAACTCTCATCCATTCTCCTTTTTCTGGTTAGAAGCATCTTCAGTTTCCTTTGGAAGACTCGCTTCTACTCCACTGTGTGCAGCCTTGGTGGAAATACCAATAGATGCTCTACCTAATTGCTGGGCATGGGAACTAGATTAAATAAATGAGATTCTCTCTAGAATTTGAAATCAAGTCAAATGATAACCAAGTTAGAAGGAAAGGTTAGAGTGATTCATTCCTATAGCCCGCTAGTGAGTTGTAGACTCCATAGCTTCTTTGTTCCTCTTCTATTTGGATTCTACATCTATATACTCATTTTTTTATTTCAGTGAGCCACCCCGAATCAACTTAGTGAATTCTCTTTCTGCTTCTGTTAAAAAACATTATATCCTATTACTTACAAACAAAAAAAAATAGCTATATGCCAATAATAAATTCTGTACTAGAGGTGAGTATATTATATATGTACATAGGCATCCAAATATATATATGTGCACACACAGAACGCATGAAAAAGAGAACAGAATTTATTGCTTTTTCTCTTTCATGTCCTTTTGGTCCCTTTGTTTTTTCTGGATATATACACTGAAGATGAGATATCCTACTTTAATTGTGTAAGAAACCATTGGAAGGAGTGTTGATAGCTAGAAGAGAAGCAATCTTGCCTCAGCCACCCAAAGTGTTAGGATTACAGGTGTTAGCCACCAAACCCAGCCCAGATAGAATATTTTACCCAGGAGCACAATGATCTTAAGAAAGTGATTTTTTAGCCAGGCACAGTGACTCACACCTGCAATCCTAGCACTTTGGGAGGCCAAGGCAGGCGGATCACTTGAGCTCAGGAGTTCAAGACCAGCCTGGGCAACATGGCAGAACCCCATCTCTACAAAAAAAAAAAAAAAAAAGAAAGAAAAGAAAATTAGTCAGGTGTGGTGCTGCATGCCTGTGGTCCCAGTTACTTGGGAGGCTGAGGCAGGAGGATCACTTGAGTCCAGGAAGTCGAGGCTGCAGTGAGCTGAGATTGCACCACTGCATTCCAGCATGGGTAACAAAGTGAGACACTCCACTACTTTAAGAAAAATAAAGGGGGGGTTTTCTGGGTTATATACAAACTTAATATTTTTAGAGCTCTTTTTCCTAAGGATAAAATCATGCAATGCAAATGAAAACACAATGCATGTATTAAATGCCTCTGGTTGTATTAACACCGAGGGCTTTTATATATGTGTCTTTATTATTGCTCTTCTATTGTCATTTTAGAAAAGAATTTCTAACAGAGCCCTTCTAAAGGATACTTTTGGCTTAATGGTTATAGCATTTGTGAAAGTGTTCACAGGGTCAAATTGATTCAATTATTTTCATTTGGATAAAAGGAACAAATACTTTTGAGAGTCTACTATGTTGATTCTTAACCCAAGTTGAATATTAGCTGTACCAGGGAGCTTTTTAAAATACATATTTCTAGAGCATTTAAAGTACTCCTCCCCATCGCTGTGATTTTGATGTATCTAATAAGTACTAAAGATCACACCATGTGCTTTGTATATGACATTGTACTGCTCTAACAGGATAGTGCAGCAATTAACAGACCAGACTCTGAATCCAGACTTCATTTAAAAGCTGCTTCATCACAGATTAGCTAAGTAACGTGGAGCAATTTACTTAAGCACATTGTGTCTCCAGTTCCTCAGCTATAAAATGAGGACAGTATTAGTGCCCACTTCATTCACTTGCTGCTTCTATGTAGTTAGCATTCATGATCATGGATTACATAATAGCCAATTTGGAAATTGGCTATGGAAATCCTTATGGAAAACTTATTGTGATTACTATTATTTTTATTTGACATATGAAAAAATTGAGGTTTAAAGATGAGAAATAACTTTCCCAAGTTCATCTAGTTTGCTACCAAGCTAAGATTTGGTACATTCGCGATAATGGAGAACATATGATATAAAAAATGCTGGGGGAAGTTTGGTCGTGGGGGATTTGAAATGGTTGTGAAACAACTGAGTAGAGATGCCTAGCAACCAATTGCTTCGTGTAGCTCTGGGTCTCCGCAGGGTGGTCAGTCACAGGAATATTCATTTGCAGTCTTTGACAAATAAATTGTGATGGAATCCTTGAGTGTGAGTATGCTGATTAAGGAATCATGTCTAGAGGATAGCTGAGGGCTGGGACCTAGCATTTGAGAGCTCCAACATTTTATAGGACAAGTCATCAGTGTCAAAATTAAAAGAAGACTAAGAAGCCAGAGGCATTGGTAAACTCTGAGAAAGTACTATCATGAAGATTTAGAGAGAAAGGAGTTTAAGAAGGTTACACGCTGATGGGGAAATGTCAGAGAGAAAAAGAGAGATGAGGGAAAAGAGAAGAAATAATTAATGAAGTAGGATCTTTTCAAAGTAGGTATAGGAGGGTGATTCACAGAGTATAGAAGGAAGAATTTATCTTTCACTGAGTGGAGGAAAGAAGGAAAAAAGAATACAAATGGATATGCACTTGCAAATGGAAGGGCAGAAACATAATAGACTTTTAGCTAAATGACTTCAGTTTTCTTTGACTAGCTCTTTCAAAGTGAACTATTTCCAAATGAGTATGCAGTACCTGTGCATAACTGTGTATGTGGTTGTGACACACAAAGAAGTCAGAGATGTAAATATATTGAGGGCTTTGCTTAATGGAATTATAAAACTTACCCCCTTGAGTGAAAAAATGAGGCTGTGAGTCAATGCTGAGATGGAGTATTTCATCTCTTTACAATACTTAAGTGGTAGATGAAGAAAACATAATATGTATATACAATGGAATACTATTCAGCCATAAAAAGGAGGAGCTCCTGTCATGTGTGACATGAATGAACCTGGCAGACATTATGTTAAGTGAAATAAGCCAGACACAAAAAGACAGATAGATACCACATGGTCTCATTTATACATGAGATCTTTGACAAATGTTGATCTCATAGAAGTGGTACGTAAAATGGTGGTTACCAGAGGCTGGTGAGGGAGAAGGAATGGGAAGACGAAGAGGGATGAGTCAATGGCTACCAAGTGACAGTTAGATAGAAGGAATAAGTTCCGGTGTTTTATTGCTCAGTGTGATGGTTATAGTTAACAATAATGTATTGTACACTTGAAAATGCTAAGAAATTAAATCTTAAATGTTCTCACCAAGCACAAAAAAAAATGATAACTATGTGAAGTGATGGATATGTTAATATACTTGATTGTGGTAATCATTGACAATGATGTGGATATCAACCCTATTACTAAGTTGCCAGGAGACAGTGGGTGGGGAAGCCTCTGGAACAACTTCACAAAACAGAAGCTGATTGCCACCCACAATGAGATACACTGGAGAAGTTGCAAATTTAAAAAAGGAAGCCATCTACCAAAATGGATGTAACCACCTTTCATAGAACATATGTTTAAAAGAAAACATTTTATGTAGAAATATCTGAATGATGTGAGCAAATATTTGTTAATGGCCTCCCACGCAAGGACTCAGCACAAGGAAAAAGAAAGATTTGAACTTCTGACATTTTTTCTTGAGTTGTATGGTTAACTCATTTATCTTCTGAGGGCAGGAGGTGACTCATTCTCATCCTTATATTCCCCGAAGTGTTTAAGAAGCCCCTTCCTAATATTCTAACACAGGTTTGTTATTTGAGGAAATGTGGGCTTTGTAAGCACACAGATTTGAGGGCCTATGCTGATATCACTAAACACTAGACGTGTAAGTGTTTGCCAAGTTACTTCAGCATTCTGATGTTGATTTCCTTCATTTTTAAACAACAATATATATGTTGAAAATTTGAGGTAAGGAGTAAATAATATAACAATTGTGATATAATGCCTTAGCAGCTTTTAGCATAAAATCTTAGATTGATGGTACTGAATAAACATTGGTTCTTTCTCTTTTTTTTCCCTTTGTGGTTTCTTTTTATACTTAACACTTGCTTTGCTATGATAACCCAGTAACTTCCATATATGGCTTTTTTCCCTGACTCTGACTCAGCACAGTCCCCCAATATCCTTGATTTCCAGCTCCTGGTCCTGACCCTCACAGACTCCCTGTGCAGACATGATCCATTCTGACCCCCTTCTCCCCGGTCTCTCACTTCCAGGACCCCTCTTTTCAGAAGTTCTTCCACCACATTATCCTCACTTGCCCCATGCTTTCTCTAATTCTGACCTAACCCTCTGGCTACTGACACTAGCTTCAGGTCCTGGCTGTAACTTCTCATTTCTCGTACTTCTTGATGCATTATCTCACATCACGGCCATCTTCCTAGGAATATTTCTTCACTATTGATTCTATTCCACATCCGTGACTTTTCTCAAAGGGCAGTTCAAATTCACTTCCATAAAAGCCTCCATTCTCTTAGAAACAAGGAACAAACTAATCTTAGGTTGATACCTGGAAGGTGGTCCATTCTCCTCAAGTCTTATAAGTGTCATTTTCACTCATGTGTGCTGCATTGCACTGAGAAGGCAGTATGACCGACTGAGTCCTGTGTGGACTTTGAAGTCTGGAAGATTTGGGATTGAATCCTGGGTCGACAAACCTGTGTAACATTGGGTTAGTTACTTCACCTATTTGTGCCTTAGTTTCCTTATCACTGAAGTGGAGATAAAACCTCACAGAGTCTCTCTGAGGATTAAATGAGGTGATGCAGTAAAACATTTAGCAAAGTTTCTGGGACATAATAAGGCTTAATGCAATGTTTATTTTTGTTAACAGGCTTGTTTGTGTGTGTTTGTGTGTGTGTGTGTGGCTATGGTTTATTACTTCTCAAATTACCTTGCATTTATTTGTCCATGATATTTAATCAATGTTGAATTTGTCATAATTTTTCAAAGATAAGATGTTTCCTATGTCATTTGTAAATTTAACTTTTATCTCTTTGAGTAAATATCTAATATAGTGTCATGTATATATTAGAGCCGAATTATTCTGATAGGTGAAAGAATTATCCAGTCTATATATGAATGCTATTTTTATTTTATCATGTCTAACCACTACCACTTAGAGCTCATAAAACTGCACAGCTGAATCTTGGGACAAAATAAAAGTAGACTTTGGAAATAAGATTTAGTTGCATCTGGATTTCATTTTACTTTGATAATGTCTATACTCATTTCACTATTATTTTATTTGCTATTTGTTGACATTTTGCAATAGTTTGTAACAAATTTACAATCAAATTTTTTAAACTTATGAGTTAGCTAAGATATATGTATACATATATACATACACAAACATATACATATATAAATATGTGTAAATCTAGTTACAATAATAATATCTAAAAATAGCTTATAAACTTATTCATCTGAATCTGTGTTCATCCAGGCACCTGCTAAAAATGCAAGAGAGCATTGCCATATACATGCATTATCACTGAAAGGTAAGTAGAAAAATGAAAGGAGTATAATTTCCTACATGTATACCACAGATTACTTCTATTATACAAATATTCTCACCAAAAATGTGTCTTATTTTTCAGGTGATGGTGTTTTAGAAAGAAAAGTTATCTATTTCCTAATAGAGAGAGTTTTCTACACAATATTTATAACTATATAGTATGTGTACCTTGGTTCCATTTTCTGTCTTTCTTGGGCTGGTTGTTAATGAATGACCATATGCCCTTAATCTATTTTTACTGCATCAATAATTCCTATTTTACACTTTGAACTCCTGGAGGTCACAGTATAGAACCTGCATGACAGATAGTAATCGAGTTCCATTTTTATGGTAGTAAAAAAGAAAAAGAAGGAGAAGGAAATAGGAAGGGAAATAATATATATTGTAATTGTTTATTAAGTGAATCAAATGGCAGAATAATGGATGTGAAAAAGCAACGAAGAGCAAGTAAGCATGAGCATAGTTCTCACTAACCCTCAGAGCTCCAAAAACTTGTAGGTCATATAATTCGGTTCATTTGATAGGGAATAGCCTGTCCTTGCAATTGAATTTCAAAGTCGGTCTTGACTCCAAAGACATGATGGATATGACATGTTCAAAATGAGAAAGCCAATCATTCCTAAGCATACACAGAGTTAACTGTAGACTCAAACTTCCCTACCCAACACTGCCCCCTTTATCCCTCTTCTATTGCACCTCCCCTCACAGCCCATCCATTTCTTCCCTCTTTTTGTATCTGTTCCAGGAGATTCTGGGTTAAAAGCCCTTCCTACAGGTATTTTTCTCTCATCAGTTGTCTTATCAAAGGGAAACTATCTGTAGTCTCTGTCTCCTGAGGAGTCTTAGACAGCAGGTCTTGTCACTTGAATATGATTATGCATTTGTTGGGGATACCCAAGTGTCCCAATCGGTGGCTGTGTCTAAGGAAAAGTAATACTAATTATTGTAATTTATCCAAAGGTCTTAGAATCCATACCTAATCACTATGCAACACAATAACATTTATGCATATCTTTAAGCATGTCAGATTAATTTCATGAGACATTTGGTTTACTTTTTATATTGAACACAGATCATGTCCATTTTGTTTTTGTGACTTGTACACACCTGGCTCTGCATGAAATTTGAAATAATTAAAGGGAAAAATAATTAGAAGCCAAGAGTCCTGCTCTGAACTTAGGTAGCTAGTGACCTTGGGCAAAGCATTCAATTTCTTTGAGAATCGGCTTCCACAGTTATAAAAAATAAGGTCCACATAATTTGTAAGGCTATTACGAAGTAAAGTAAAAAAATAGATATCAAACATTGTACAAGACACAAATTTATCTGCAAGTAGAAGACTCCTGTAATACAAAATATCTGGAACTAGTATTCCTTCTTTCATTTATTCCACAACTTGTTTTTTTTCGGGTTTTTTTTTTGAGACGGAGTCTCGCTCTGTCACCCAGGCTGGAGTGCTGTGGCCGGATCTCAGCTCACTGCAAGCTCCGCCTCCCGGGTTCACGCCATTCTCCTACCTCAGCCTCCCGGGTAGCTGGGACTACAGGCGCCCGCTAGTTTTTTGTAGTTTTTAGTAGAGACGGGGTTTCACCGTGTTAGCCAGGATGGTCTCAATCTCCTGACCTCGTGATCCGCCCGTGTCGGCCTCCCAAAGTGCTGGGATTACAGGCTTGAGCCACGGCGCCCGGCCGTTTTCTTTACTTTTAATCAACAAAGAAAAATAGTATATATTTATGGTGTAAAACATAATGTTTTGATACATGTATATATTATGGAGCAGCTAAATCAAGCTATTTAACCTATGCATTACCTCACATAGTTATTTTTTGCATTGAGAACACTTTCAATCAACTCTTAGCAATTTTTAAGTATACAATATATAATTATTAACTATAGTCACTACAATATACAACGAATATCTTGAACTTATTCCTCCTTTCTAATTCCTCCTTGTGCCATTTGCCCAACATCTCTTCAATCCTTTACCTCCCAGCCTCTGCTAACCATAATTTTATGATTTCTATGAATTCAACTTTATTAGCTCCCACATATGAGTAAGATCATGTGGTTTTGGCCTTTCCGTGCTTGGTTTATTTCACATAACATAATGTCCTCCAAGTTCATCCATGTTGTTGCAAATGGCAGGACTTGTTTATTTTTTTAAGGGTGAATAGTATTGTATATACATATCACATTTTTTAAATCTGTTCATCCATTGATGGACACCTAAGTTGATTCTATGTCTTGGCTGTTGTGAATAACTTTAGTGAATGTAGAAATGCAGGTATCTCTTTGATGTGCCTACTTCATTTCCTTTAGCTATAAATCCAAAAGTGGGATTTCAGAAAAACATGGTAGTGTATTTTGAATTTCCTTAGGAATTTCCATACTGTTTTCATAATGCCAGTAATAATTTATGTTCCCATCAATGAGAAACAAGGATTTCCTTTTCTCCATATCCCTGTCAACACTTGTTATTCTTCATCTTTTGATAGTAGCTATTCTAACTAACAGGTGTGAGGTAATATGTTATCATGGTTTTAATTTGCATTTTCCTAATAATCAATCATCATCAAATTTTTGATCACCTCTTCTCTGATAGACTATGTGCTTGGATTATAGACTTAAAAAAAAGGCATTGCCATATCTTCATGAAACTTAAAACATATATTTAAAGATTTACATATTAAGCTTAATGTCTCATCTTTAATAAATGCTACAAAGGAAAGGTATAAGGTGATATGATAAACAATAGTAGAATCTGACTTAGGGAGAAGCAAAATGTTCTCTGGAGAGGTGCTGATGGAAATAAGATCTAAAGAAAGAGTAGAAGTCAACTGAAGAAAGAGTAGAACTTCCTCAACAAGGAAACAGGATATACAAATCCAGTGACTAATGGGAGAAAAATCAGTCTGAAGTATTGAAAATGAAAATACATCTATCGATGTAGAAACAAGCCTGGAGAAGAGGATGAAAACCAGACCTGCAAAAGCAAAACAGTTTGGGATTCAATCTGGAAGATCAATAAACAGACACTTAGATATTTTAAGGACAATGGCCAGTGGCATGATCAGAATTTTTTCTTTGAAGTTCATTCTAGTTGAATTTTGGAGAAATTCTGGAGGAAAACTATTGATGGGCCATAATCGATGGACTATATTAAGAAATAAGCCCACAGAAAAGATTTGCTTGATGTAAAATAGTCAAAGTGGACAGAAGATCATAGTACAACCAAATGTGTGTATGTGCTCTTGGCCTTCTCCCAGCACAGCATTCATCGTACCACCTGGGACTGTGTAATAAAAGACAGAAAAAAACCAACGTTCACTTCTAGGGAAATATTTTTACCCTGCACATATTAAATACAATTATTATTATGGCATTCATTGGTGTAATGCTAGTGGCTATAACAAATAAACTTCACTTTTTCATTGTTTTATTTATTTACATATTTTTTTCGTACTGGGCCTCACCCTGTTACCCCGGCTAGAGCGTAATGGCATGATCTCGGCTCACTGTAGCCTTGACCTCCCTAAGCTCAAGCGATCCTCCCACCTCAGCTGCTAGAGTAGCTGGGACTACAGGCATGTGCCACCACGCCCAGCTAACTTTTTCAGTTTGTTTGCTTGTTTGCTTGCTTGCTTGTTTTTTTGTCTGTAGAGATAGGTTCTCTCCTATGTTGCCCAGGCTGGTCTGGAACTCTGGGGCTCAAGTGATCCTCCTACCTCAGCCTCCCAAAATGCTGAGATTACAGGTGTAAGCCACTGCACCCAGCCTATTTCATTGTTTTGAAGAAAATAGGCTTATTTTTCCTTCACATAACATTTCAGTGTAGGTGTCCTGAGCTACCGGCATCTTTCACCCATACTATGATTCAAGACTTCAGTGGCTGTGCCATCCCTGTTTTCGGTGACTGTGTATTCCCTAAGGTCTCAGAGTCCTCTGATCCATGCAGAAGGAAAACTGAAGACAGAGAAGGCACAATGACCAACTAAGTGATTTGGTCCAGAGGTGACACATATCACTTTCACTTACATCCCTTTGGTGAGAACCAACCACATTGCTCCAAACAGAAGCAGGGGTGTGGGTCCAGTGGGAGGGGATGGTGAGATCTTGGCCGGGCAGCTGCTTTCCAAACCCAGCTATAATATAGAAGAAACAGCACAAATTATTGGTGGACGTTTAGCTACTTTTATCAGAACTAAAGGTTAATTGACCATAAAAGAAGGCAAAATCTGTCTCAGTCAGATTCGAGGATGAGCCAACTATGCGTGAGCCAAATACAGCCCGTTGTTTGTTTTTTATACACCATGAGCTAAACATGTTTTTTTACATTTATAAATGGTGGGAAAAAGAAGAATATTTTGTGTCACATTAAAACTATAGGAAGTTCAATTTTCAGTGGTTACAAATAAAGTTTTGTAGAGATACAGCCACACTCGCTCATTTACATATTGTCTAGGGCTATCTTCATGCTACAATGGCATAGTTGATTAGTTGTGACAGAGAACATATGACCTACAAAGCTCTTTACAGAAAAAGTTTTCTGACCTTTGTTTAGAGCAATGCTTTAGTACTAAAGAATTTATGTGCATTTAGCTAAAGCTCAACTTGTCAATGTTTTGAATGGGCATCTTTCACCCATGCTATGTTCAAGACTTCAGTGGCTGTGCCATCCCTGTTTTCGGTGACTGTGTATTCCCTAAGGTCTCAGAGTCCTCTGATCCATGCAGAAGGAAAACTGAAGACAGAGAAGGCACAATGACCAACTAAGTGCTTTGGTCCAGAGGTGACACATATCACTTTCACTGACATCCCTTTGGTGAGAACCAACCACATTGCTCCAAACAGAAGCAGGGGTGTGGGTCCAGCGGGAGGGGATGGCACAAATATATTTAGTTGGGGTATTTTGCACAAAGCTCTTTCATTGTCACATCTTATTCTCTTATTGAATTATACTATACTGGACATTGTCTGCAGGTACTAATCACATATGTGGAACTGTGCCACCATTAAATTAAGCATGTAAAATGCTTCAACATTGCCAAAGGCTGACCATGGCTCTGTGGCATGGACAATAACATAATGTTAATCTTTTTGAAATATGTCAGAACCACAAAAGAAAACTACTTCAAGTTAGATCCTCGTGAAATTAAAGCTACAGAAGATATTGACATCATTGCATAATAGAGCCTCACACACCAGATAACTGCCGTTAGAGAAGCTGCATTCAGCGTTGGTATCAAATAACATTGAAGTGTTACAATAATAACGATTTTTAAGATCTGAATGAATGTAATCAGGAAACCTCTATATTTTACACCTGATAAATTATTTGGCTCTTAGTTTGATCCTACTAAGCTGAATCTTGTGAATCATATTTCCCTCTTAAAGAATGTATTTTACTATTTGATAAAACAGAGGGCATCATCTGAGAGGGATTCAGTTTTCTATACATGTTGCTAAATAATCAACAAAAATTTTTTAAAAATTATTGAGAAAAATATACCTACTCTTGGCATACAAATATATACTGATAATTGGCATATGCTTCAGCGGGACTACCCAGAAAAGAGGGGAAGATATGCGTTCCTAAAGAAAATTCCTTTTTTCAGTACCCTGAAGGACTTCCACCATTTAACCCCTCTGAGCCTTTATTTTCCAATCTGTAAAATGGGAATAAAATTATCTGTTTACTAGCTGTGGTTCTAAATTTAACCATGCAAAGTATTCAGCATCCTATCTGGCAAATACTGTAATGTTTAATTGTTAGTTTCTCATTTAGTCCACATTTCTTTCTGGGTTCCCACAATGGGTCAAATTGCTGTCTTTCAACATTTCAGAAACATTTATTTATTCCTAGATGTGTTAATTAATTTGTCAAAAATAAAATCACTTTATCAATACTTGTCTAGACTCTATGGAAAGTCAGATATATGACAATTCTGGGAAGAACTTAAAAATAAATGAGGACACAGAAATTGCTATAAAAATTTTTAGCAACCATATGAGGTCAGGTATAAACTATACACACAGATTAGACTTAATTTGGAAAGATTCAAACTTTACAAATTTCATGGATTTAAAAAAATTTCATGGATTTGTAATTTAGATAAATTTTATGGATTTCACATAAATCCCCAATGATTTACATTTGAGAAGATAATTTCTGGAAGAGATAATATTATTTATGAAGGTTGAGGCCACAGACCAATCCACATGGGTCTAATTATTCTATTCTTTTTTTTCAACAAACATTTAATAAGCATCTACTGTGTGTAAGATACCAAAGTAGTCACTGCAATACAACTGAGAAAAAGTGAAATAAAAAAGTGAGTCATTCAGTTTTCAGAAGAAGATATACATGCAGTCAACAAGCATATGAATAAAAGCTCAATATCACTGATCATTAGAGAAATGCAAATCAAAACCACAATGTGATACCCTCTTACACCAGTCACAAGGTTATTATTAAAACAACAAAAAGTAACAGGTGCTGGCAAGGTTGGGAAGAAAAGGGAACACTTAGTATACACTGTTAGGGGTAGTGTTAGTTCAAGCATTGTGGAAAGTGACATGGCAATTCCCCAAAAAGCTAAAAACGGAGCTAACATTCGAGCCACCAATTCCATTACTAGGTATATACCCAGAGGAATATAAATCATTCTATTATAAAGACACATGCATGTGAATGTTCATTGCAGCACTATTCACAATAGCAAAGATACGGTGTATTAGTCTGTTTTTACACTCTTATAAAGACACAACGTGAGACTGGGTAATTTATGAACAAAAGAGGTTTAATAGACTCACAGTTCTGCATGGCTGGGGAGGCCTCAGGAAACTTACAATTATGGCAGAAGGTGCAGAGGAAGCAAGGCATGTCTTACATAGTGGCAGAAGAGAGAGAGGGTGAAGGGGAAACTGCCACTTTTAAAACCATCAGATCTCATGAGAACTCCCTCACTATCACGAGAACAGTGTGGGGGAAGCCACCCCCATGATCCAATCACCTCCCGCCAGGTCCCTCCCTCAACATGTCGGGATTGCAATTTGATATGAGATTTAGGTGGGAACGCAGAGACAAATCATATCACATGGAGTCAACCTAAATGCCCATCAATGACAGACTGGATGAAGAAAATGTGGCACATATACAAGACAGAATACTATGCAGCCATAAAAAATGAGATCATGTCTTTTGTGGGAACATGGTTGGAGCCTGAGGCCACTGTTCTTAGTGAACTAACACAGGAACAGAAAACCAAATACAGAATGTTCTCACTTATAAGTGGGAGCTAAATGATGAGAACTCATCAACACAAAAAAGGAAACAATAGACACAGGGTCTACTCAAGGATGGAGGGTGGGAGGAGGGAGGGAAAGGAGTAGAAAAAGTAACTATTGGATACTAGGCTTAGTACCTGAATGATGAAATAATCTGTACAACAAACCCCTGTGCTACAAGTTTACCTATATAACAAACCTGTACATGTACCCCTGAACCTAAAATAAAAGTTAAAAGAGGAGAGGAAGGAGTCATTATGTAAATTAACCTATAGACCCAACTAAAAAATATATAGTTAGATAATATAACAAGACCTAGAAAGATAAACAACGATGTCCTAAGAGTAAAGACAGTTGATGCAAAATTTTGTATTTAGGACTTAAGGAAAACTATGAGGAAATAACATGGGAGCTAAGAAACAAAAGGTGAGTTGACTTAGCCAACTGAAGATTTGGGTTGTAGATATTTCCTCTTTGTCTTACCAAATTCACCCTTCTCTCTGCTCTGTGCAGCAGAAAGCTGACTCGTATGGACTTTGTTAATGGGTTGCCTTTACCTCTGACTATAGGTTGAATTTGGCCAATGGAAAAAGGATGTTACAGGATGGGAGAAAAATAAGTTAGGTATTTATTTTCTGTTTTATTAAGGCATGTGTTTGTGTCTTTCTACTAAAGGCTATAACTCCTGTCAGTTGCCTTTCTCTGTACAGTTATTTTTTTCTAATTCTGGTAAAAATTCCCTCTTATTACCCTTTTAGGCTGAGGAGTAGTAACAGCCTCCCCACACTTACTAGTCCAGAGGGTCTTTAATAATGGCATAAGAGGAAGTATCACAGGAGAACACATTGGGAGAACAAATGGCTATGTCAATTGATCACTGTGACAGCAATAATGATTATAGTGATTATGACATCAACTGAATGTTTCAGATGATCCTACAGAGATTACCTAAGGAAAACCTGAAGGCTGTGAATTTCTAACTCAAGATCCCAGCTAAAAATCATAAGCCTTAATGGCAGCTCTGAGAGACCTCTCATCTGTTGTTATCACAGGGGAGAAAACAGCTGCCCACCAAGCCCAAAACTTGATTGTAAAAGGGCTATACAATGGCAATACAGATTAGATGCTTCAATCAGGTTAGCAGTGGGAAGAAGGAGAGCCATTGAGTGAAATCTATTTTGATAGTGTCTCAGTTCATTTTGGTGGCTATAACAAAATATACTGGGTAATTTAAAAACTATTACCCAAGTTCTGGAGGCTGGGAAGTGCTAGATCAAGGCTCCAGCAGGTTCAGTACTTGGTGAGGGCTCACTCGTTTCTAAGACGGTACTTTCTAGCTAGTCCTCGCATGGTGAAAAGGTAAAAGGGCTCCCTCAATCAGGCCTCTTTTATAAGGGCACTATTCCCATTCATGAGGGCCCTGCTCTCATTACCTAATTACCTCCCAAAGGTTCCATCTCTTAATTCTGCCACCTTAAGGGTTAAGTTTCAACATACCATTTTTGGGAACATTCAGATCAGGAAGGTTTGGGAACATAGCAGGTAGAAAATGTTGCATGAAAACCTATACAACTCCCCACCTTCCTGTATCTACATCTGTCAAGAAAAGTAAAAAATAATGCAATTTTGCATTCCTGGAGTAATTATAGAGGTTAGTAAAATCTTCAAATACTTTAAACATTCATATATCTATAATATTCCAATTTCTCATAGTCGTATGTCTGGTTCACAAACCAAATGGGTCATAGAAAATGAAAATACATTATTATAGACTTAGTTAGGGGGAGATACCAATAACAAGTGAATTTCTGCATGTGATGTCTTTAATGAAGCAAATCAGCCCAATCCCTGGCAGCTAGCATGCAGCTATTGACCTAATTAACCTGGAATCCTTTTTCTATATCTTTAAGCAAAGATAATCAAGAGTTTGCCTTCACGGATACCACAGCACACCTTTATGGTCTTGCCTCAAAGCTATGGAACCTCTCCTGCAGTGTCATAATATAGTCTTGAGGCCCCCTTGATCATCTTGATATCCTACAGAACATAATCCTGGTCCATTACACTTGTGACATTTTGCTAACTGGATCTAATGAACAGAAAGGGCAAGTATTTTAGATGCCTTGGTAAGACATGTACATGCCAGAAAGTAGAAAATAAGGCCTATAAAAATTCAGGAGAATATGATATTCTGAGGATCTAATAGTCCAAAGACTGTTAGTATATCCTCTTCTTAGTAAAAGATAAGTTGCTATATATTGTACTGAGAGCACACACACACACAGACACACACACATAAAAGTGCAACTCTTGCTAAGTTTGTCTGTGTTTGGGAAGCAACATAAACCATATATGTGAACCTGTACAGATTTCTAGTTTTTTTGTGTGCAAGTTACAAATTCACCACCTCTTCCTGCTACAATTGAACATGAGTCCCCTCCAAAGCTCATGTTGAAATTGAATCTCTAATGTGGTAGTACTGAGAGGTGGGGCCTTTAAAAGGCTATTAGGTCCATTAATCCATTAACCCATTCTTATAAAGAATGGGTTATAGTCCCACTCCCATGATGACCCATTAATTCAAGAATTAAGTAGTTCATGGGAACTTTAGAAGAAGAAGAAAGACCTGAGTGACCGTGCTTATCCCCTTCACCCGTCACATGATTCCCTGTGCTACCTCAAGATGCTGCAGAAAGTTCTCAATAGCAACAAGGCTCTCACCAGATGTGCCCCCTCAACCTTGGACTTCTTATTTTCCAGAACTGTAAGAAATAGATTTTGTTTCTTACAAATTACCCAGTTTCAGGTATTCTGTCATAAGCAGCAGAAAACAGACTATGACACTCCCACAACCCACACATGTGACCTCATGGGAATTCCCTATGACCAATAAATGAGGAAAGAAAAGCAGGACTATGGTTTATAGATAGACCTGCTTAATATGCTCATTTAAATCAGAAGTTGATAGTCACGGCAATGTAGTCCAACTCAGGGAAAGTCTTGAAATAAAATAGCATGAGGAAAAATAGTTCCTGTGGTCAGAAATTGAGGTAGCACATCTGATTGCCTGTTGTACACAGAAAGAAGGATAGCCTCAGGTTCAGGATCATACTGATTTATGAATAGTGGCCACCAGGTTGTCTAAATGATTGGGAACATGGAAAGAATAAAATTTTAAGAGTGGTGTCTTCTGAGACAGTTTCAACAGAACTTCCTTGAAAGAGTACAAAGTGTGAAAATATTTTTTCTACATAAATCCCCACCAGAACAAATCCACTGTGGAGAATGCTTTCAATCATCAAGTTGTCAAGGTGTTTTCTCCTGTGGCTATCTCAGTTAGCCTCGTTCTCCTGCTTCCCCAGTGGTTGCTAAAATGACCTACATACAGAGTATCTGTGGGGGTTAGAGTTGAAGGCTATTCACATGTTCAGCACCTTCAATTTCCCCTCATAAAGACTGATTTTGCTACCACCATGCCAAATGGCCAATCTGCCACAAGAAAGCTGATATGACACCATTCTCCAGCAGAGAGTGGCCTACTACCTGGTGACAGTTGATTACAATAAACTTTTCTATCATGGAAGAGACAGTGATTTGTTCTCGAGAGATAGACACATATTTTAGATGCTTAACTACCTTAACTGTTGACAGCACTTTTGCCGATACCACCTTTCCAAATACCTTATCATCTTCAGCATGGTATACCACACAAATAACCTTATAATGGGCAACATATATTACAGAAAAGGATGTGTAACAATAGACTTCTGTTCACATAATTGACTGGCCCTTGCCATATACCATCATCACCCAAAAACAGTTGGCTAAACAGAATGTTGAGATGTACTGCTGAAGCCACAGTTTGGACGCTGAGTAGAAAACAACATCACGGGAAACCAGGGATCTAACTAAAAGGATAAAGTATATTCTTAGACCAGCAGTTAATAGTTAGTGCCACTACCCTATAGCCAGAATTAACAGGTCTGGGAATCAAGTTATAGAGCTGAGAATAATTCCTCTCATTATTACTCCAAATAAACTATTAGAGAAAGTTTTTCCTCCCTTTCTTCAAACTTAGATTCAGTTGTTTGGGTGATATTAGAGTCAGCTAGAAGAATGCTTCCACCAGAAAACAGAGTTAGAGCCTTGTGGAATTAAAGCTAAGATCACCTTCTGAACATTTGGGGCTCTTTATGCCATGTAACAGACAGACAAAAAGAGTGTCACTGCATTTGAATCTTATCTCAGTAAAGCTCTTACATACTGGACAAAATTTCAGGGAATTCAATGACTCTAGGAATTTGCAGATTTCAGGGAAAATTCAATAAAATAAATAATAAATAAGTTATGGAAGCAGCATGCGTAAATGTCCCAAGATGGGAGAGAATTTGGCATAGTTTCAGAATGACCAAGTCATTCAGAATCTGTCAGGCCATGGCAAGAAGTTTCAACAATATTCTAAATATAATAGATGCTTATTTAAAAGTGATTGGATTATTCCTGGCTACAATGTGGAAAATGGACCGAAGAGTAGAAATTAGAATAGAAAAGAGGCTATTGTAATAGACAAGGCTCAAGATGATTAGTATTATCCTGGGGTATTAGCAGTAGTGGCATACAAATAGATTAATTTGAAAATTACTTTGGATGTAAAAAAGCACAGGACTTGGTAATGTATTGAATGTGCTTAAAGATAAGAGAAAGGTAAAATAAAAATAACTGAAAATCTTCTGTTTAGTGTTAGCGATATATGGTTGCTCCAATATCAAATAAGAGAACACTGGAGATGTAGTTTGTGGTGGAAGATTTAGAGAAAGAAGATCATGGATACTCAGGTAGGCCTATTGAATTTGGGCACCAAAGTTGGAATAGACATGTCCAGAGAAAGGAGATGGGCATGTGCATGTGACGAAGAAAAAAGAAAGGGATAAGGACAGAGAGACAGAGAGAGAGAGAAGCTTGAGATCCCATTAAATATGGCAAAAAGGTAGGTTTTTTGTTTGTTTGGTTGGTTGGTTTTGCAGTTTGGTTCCATAAGTCTACAAATCTTTCCAATAATTCTTATTCTCCAGTTTGTACCTTTCCATTACTTGTAACCAAAGAATCCTGGAATAACAATCAAGATGTCTTTCCCTCATTAGTACCTCAAAGTCAAAATACTCATATAGCATTTATAATAGGAATGTTTCAGTAACAAGTGACAAAAAATGAAATTAAATTAAAAGTTCTGAAGTCAAAATGACTTTAAAAATAAAAGGAATATTAACCTATGTTACTGAAAAGTTAAAACGAGGCTTGATTTCCCACCTCAAATAAGATTTCCCAGGACTTTCTATCTCATAGTTGTTCTACTCTGCTTCTCCGTTAGCTGTATTACCCCACTGCCCTGGTAGTCCACTGGGAGTTCCAGAGTATTCCTCAGTTTTTGTAAACATTTGTAGCAACTCCAGATGTCAGACCCTCACAGAAAAACTCTCAGGGAGGGAAGAGTCTCTTAACAGTAGAAGCCGCTGTATAAGTCCTGGGAATCACTTCCTCTAATTGGCCTGAATTGGACCACATGCCTTTGCTTGAAACAATAACTGTGGCAACAAAGTTACAATACTCTGGATAGGCTTTTAGACAACAAATGCCCAACCCTAAAGCAAGTCATACATTCAGTCTTTCCCAAACTGCTTGATTACAAAAGTGGAGGGAGCAAATTTCTCCCTCAAACATAAAGATATTCTTGGCTCATTTACATTCCCACCAACAGTGTAAAAGCATTCCTGTTTCTCCACAGCCTCACCAGCATCTACTGTTTCTTGGTTTTTTTTTTTTTTTTTT
>NW_012114999.1:5312755-5367111 GCF_000951035.1 Colobus angolensis palliatus
AAAGGATGTGTTCCTAAGACAGGCACAGAAAAATATTAGTGAAAATATGTTGATTTATCACACTCATCTATGAAAAATATAGTTCTTACATTTTTAAAATTAGAATCTTTAAAACTACTAATACTTCCAAATAAGTGCATTAAAAAAACTACTTTGTTTCTTAACAGGGTTAGAGGAGCACTATTACAAATCGCACTCTTATCTTGGATTTGTCTCTTTAAACGCACAAGGCATTCACACTTGCTTCCTTTATGCAGTCAGATGAACAGAAAACTGTAAAACCAGACTATACAAAAATAGATCTTCCTTTTAAATCATGTTATAGTCAAGTGTGTCATTAACAATTTTATAAAAATATACAATGTTCATGTTTCACTGGCAAAAGTACGATATAAAAAGCACTACATGCCAATTTTCCAATTTGTACTTATAAGCGCTATACTAGATAAAAAAAGAATTAACAGGAATGTACATCACTATAAATATTCTGTAATACTCTGCTCCAAATAACTATACCACTGCAATGTAGATTTTATAAATATATTCTGGTTCATCGTTCATATGATTTAGTCAATAAATTTTATTTTTAAAAAATAAGTTTATTAAAAGCACAAATTTTGTTACCGTTCTTAAGTTAAAATTAAATGCTACCACATTTCCTCCTATGAGTTTAAGGTATATTTCTGACTCATATTTACCTTGCTTTAGAGGAAAACTTTAATATGTGAAGTTTAAAGAATTCTATCTATGTAAACTCTGCCGTAAAGTTACCTGGCTTGAACTATGAGATGTTACTGATTCATCTGAACAATAACCACTCAAGGGAAGAATAAATGTGATCCACCAGTGCTCTGTATACAGAACCAACCAGGGCAGGAAAATAATAATGATACTATAAAATTATTTCGTTGGTAAAAATTATTAAGCAATCCTAATATTTGGATTCATATCACAAAGTAAACAGATGATTGACTAAAATATCTAACTTTCTCTATTCTGATGTCATAGTTTCCTGTAATTCCTTCAAAATATTTTAAACTGTTGCTATCACATTTCAGTATTTGATCTACATAGAATTAATTATGGTGCTTGGTTAGGAACAGGGATTCACAGTTTTTTCTTCCATATGAATAATCAAAGGTCTGAACACTGATTCACTGGTGGGCAGTATCTCCTTGGCCATATATCAGGTTTCCACCTGTGCATTGCCGTATTTCATCTCCCTGTTCAGTTCCATAAGCTTATCTTTCCTAGAACAATGTACACTGTCTTTATTGTTTATGGGTTTATATCATTTATAGTTTATAATAAGTAGTCGTATATGTTAGAGGAGCCCTCTTATATTGTATTTGTTTTAAAAAATTATCTTGACTATCTTAACCATTTGCCCTTTCATATATTTTTAAATCATCTTGTCAGGTTACAAGGAGGAAAAAAAGGCTGGGATTCTGACTGAAATGTTGCCTTATTTTGTCTTATTTTATTGGCTTAGATATCCAGTTTTGAATGGGGGTTCGAGGAGTGAGATTTTTAATCATCATTTTGGTCTTTTTCATAACAAAGAATTAGGTTTATAATTTCTTCTTGAGTCACCTAGCTATATGTCTCCAAAAAATTGAAAATCTTGCTTGTTTTCAATTTTAAAGGCTTAAAATTGTTATATCTTCTTCTTAAAAAAAAAAATCTGCTCTTCTGTTTCTGGGGTTATGACACTACTCTTTTTCACTGCTAATATTCTTTAATGGATTCTTTTTCTGCTGTTGTTCTTACTCAGACTTGCCAGAGGGTGTCCATTTTATTAAACTCTTCAAAAAGTGAGTGGCTTTGTCGACTCCCTTTATTTCATGTTTTTCCTATTTAATTAATTTCTTTTCTTATTGTTATGTTATGATTTCATTCTTTCTACTTAGTTTGAGTTTATTCTGTTGTTTTTCTAACTCCTCTAACTTTGGTACTTAGATTACCAAATTTCAAACTTTATTTATAATACAAATAATCAGAGTGTTAAAACTATTTTAAGTAGTGGTTTACTTATATCCCCTATCTTTCAGGATGTAATGTTTCTGTGCATTTTCAGTTTAAAATATTTTCTAATGTCCATTGTGATTTTTTCTTAGGACCAAGAATGATTTGAAAGTGTATTTTATTACAATTTCTAAATAGATTTTAAGTTATCATTTTACATTTCTAAATTACATACTTTTTTCACAAAGATAGCATCTCACTTTATTGTGCAGGCTAGTGTCAAACTCCTGGCCTCAAGCGATCCTCCAGCCTCTGCTTCCTAAAGTGCTGGGATTACAGGCATGAGTCACTACCCCTGGCCTCAATACATTTCTAAAGAAAAGATAATATATTTAACAAAAAAAAAATGATATTTTTTGATACCTGATTAATGTTCTAGAATATACTCAGTTCTTACAAATGGTCTATGTGTATTGTGAAGAATATACATTCTCTAATTGTTGGCATAGAGTTGTAGGTGCCCATTAGATCTTGATTTGTTAATTATGTTGTTCAAATCCTCCATATCCTTACTAATGTTTTTGTCTGCTTTCTCTATTATGTATTAAGAATAAGTTAAAGATTTCTTATGAATGTTAATCCATTCATTTCTCCTCACAATTTTGTCCATTTTCCTCTCTCTATATATATAAAATATGTTACATTACAACAAAACAGGTTTAAACTATGTGGATCCACTTATACGCAGATTTTTTTGTTTTCAATAAATGCAGCTGACCTTCCTGAACTGTGGGTTCTGAATCAGCAACCAAATGATGATCAAAAATACAATATTTGTGAGTTATGAAACCCATGGATAGGAAGGTCCAACTTTTCCTTTATGCAGCTACCACAGGGCCAACTTCAGGACTTGAGTATGCAAAGATTTTGGTATCTGCAAAGGTCCTGGAACCAAATCAATTTTCTGTGGATATTGAAGGAGAACTGTATATACAGATAGAAAGACTATGTTTTTATGAGCTTATAAATTTAGATTTTTTTTTTGTATTTTCCTGTGAAAATTGTACCTTTCACCATTAAATATTGACACTCTACCTCTCAAAAGAAAGCTTTTACTTTGAAGATAATTTTCTCTAATACAGATCTATATATGTACATAGTTATACCAGGTTATTTTGTTTAGTATTTGCCTAATATACTTAACCTTTAAGTTGGAACTTTTATGTGTCTAATGCATAGGTGTGTTTTAAAAATAGAGTATACCTAGATTTTACTAATTATCTAAACTGAGAATATTTATATTTTGACCTGTATGTTTACTCCATTGACATTTATTGTGTTTAATAGTACATTTTGAGTTATTTCTACCACTTTCTTGGTGCTTTACATTTATCTGGCTATTTTTCTGCTTCTTTTTCTTTTCTCCTCTCCTGCTTGCTTTTGAATTTATCAGGCATTTTACATTCTATTTTCCCTCCACCAATGGCTAGGTAGTTACATAATACATGCATTTGGGTAGTATAAAACCAGCTTTTGTAACCAGTCTTCATGTTTCAGTTGCTTAATACAATGTAAATATGTTCCTTAGACATCTATCAGCCCCATGCAAGTGTTCCTAATCAGCAAATGGCTTTCCTTTATGGGATAAATTAGGAATCCAGGTCCTTTCGCTCTTGTGCCTTCATCATCCCCAGGATGTAGGTAATCTCTTCATTTAATAGAGTAAGAAGCCTGAGTCCCTTCTTAAGAGCCATGGCTGCTGGGTGACCACCATCATTACCTTTTATATTTTACTGGATACAATAACAGTCTTTGGTGGACAGCCATCCCTCCCAGCATCAAGTCTATACTACGTCTGAGAACAAATTCTTGGTGCATGGCTAGCCATGTCTACAACAGCATATTTAACCAAATCTGAAGTTTTCAAATCTCTATCTCTACCCAAACATTATAAGGTTTTCAGAATGTTTTAACTTTGGTCATTGCCTCCATTTTTACAAATTATAATTTTGTTAACTATTTTAGTTTTAATTTTATCAAATCATTCATTATTATTGTGTATTTAGTTGTATACAAATAGACCCTGTTTATAGCATTTTATCAATATTAGGTCATTTAAGCCTCATAGCCACCCTCTGAAGTTTTAGCACTTATGTAATAGGTACTATGTTCTCCTTATATTTTGGATATGAGAAAGTTGAAGTAGAAAGCAGTTAGTAAACTTGCCTTATGTCACCCAGTTGTGACCACTTAGTTAAGTGGTGAAGCCAGGATTCAAAGTCAGTCAACCTGGCTCCAGAGGCCGCTCATGACCCTGCTTTATGCTGTCAATAAGTCGTTTATATGTATCCACATGTCACTGTTCCCTGTTTAACTGTACAGAGATTTCCCATGGCAAAACTTTTCTGTATAGGATCAGAGAGTAAATATTTAAGCTTTGCAGACCATATGGTCTCTGTCAAAATTTACTGTACTCTGCCTTTGTAATACAAAAGCCGTCAGAGTCAATAGATATGAGACCAGCACTTTAGGAGGTCAAGGTGGGTGGATCACCTGAAGTCAGGAGTTCAAGACCAGCCTCACCAATATGGTGAAACCCCATCTCTACTAAAAATACAAAAATCAGTCGGGCATGGTGGCATGCAACTGTAGTCCCAGCTATTATGGAGGCTGAGACAAGAGAATTGCTTGAATCCAGGAGGCAGAGGATGCAGTGAGCTGAGATAGTGCCATTGCCTTCCAGCCTGGGTAACAGAGCGAGACTCTGACTCAAAAAAAGAAAAAAAAAAAAAAACAGAATGAGCATAACTCAAATAAACCTTCATTTGTGGATGCTGAAATTTACATTTCATGTAATATTCATGTACCACAAAATATTATTCATCTTTTATTTCAACCATTTTAAAACATAAAAAAGTTCTTAGAGGACTTCTTATTTCAGATGAGACCTATCAAGAGTTCTAAAGTCATCACTCCTACCCTCATAACAAGTTACAAAACTGAATATCAACAACTCCTTTTAGATCCATCAGAGAATTGAGGACACAGAACATACCACCACCTGGAAAACTAGAGAGAGAGGGCAATATAAGAATCACAACTTGGCCGGGCATGGTGGCTCACGCCTGTAATCCCAGCACTTTGGGAGGCCGAGGCGGGTGGATCACGAGGTCAGGAGATCAAGACCATCCTGGCTAACACGGTGATATCCTGTCTCTATTAAAATAACTTAGCCGGGCGTGACTGCAGGCGCCTGTAGTCCCAGCTACTCTGGAGGCTGACGCAGGAGAATGGCGTGAACCCGGGAGGCGGAGCTTGCAGTAAGCCGAGATCCCGCCACAGCACTCCAGCCTGGGCGACAGAGCAAACCTCCGTCTCAAAAAAAAAAAAAAAAAAAATCACAACTTACTGGGAGCTGCAGCAGGTAACTGGTAGGAATACTTAAATGGTAATTGACGAATTGTTGGAGGCTGAGTGTGGACTAGCTTGAGAGTTAAAAATTCCTAGGGGTCCAGTCATAGGGAGATCCCTATACCCTTGTGAGTTTTATTTTCAGGAACCCAGACTGGAGGAAAATCTTCTCCCATTTTTTGGCAGGAGGAGAGAAAAAGTAAACATTTTGAAATATGCCCAGAGCATTTCATTTTTCTTAGCAAAGCCCTGACCTCAAGGGAAACTACTGTAACAGGAATAAAAAGGACCGTTACATAGTGATAAAGGGGTCATTCTCCAAGAAGACATTAAAATCCATAATGTGTGTATTGGTAGAAGTATGTATATACATATGTATGTATGTCTGTATGTACACACAGTAATGTGTATGAGTATGTGTGTGTATAGGTGTATATATGTCTGTCAATATTGTTTCATCAATTTTAACCAATGTGCCACACAAATATAAGAACTAATAATAGAAGAAACTAGAGCAGAGATGGGGAAGCGTATATATAGGAACCCGCTGTACTAGCTCTTTAATTTTTCTCTAAATCTAATACTGTTATAAAATATAAAGTTATTTTTTCAATATTCTTAGCTCACAGGAATTACAAAATCCATCTGAAGGTTGGATTCAACCTCTGAGCCATAGTTTCTTGACTTCTGATCTAAGAGATCTTCATTTTGAGGTCGGTTTTTATCTTTTTGAAGCATTTTAGAAATATCTTTGTGAGATATGGCACATTCTGTTGGTGGTAAACTCTATTTTTGTTTGTCGGAAAATTTTTTTATTGTATTCTTTCTTTGAATAAAGTTTAGCTAAGGAATTCAATTTTAGGTTGACAGCATGTTCTCCAAGTCTTTTGAAGATACTATGCTTCTGTCTTTCTTTTGTCTGTGAGACATCTGCTGTAATTTGTCTTTTCTTTCTGACCACTTGTATTACCTCTTGTTTGCCTCTGGTGTTCTACAGTCTCTGTGGTAGGCCTGATTGTGTGTTCAAAAGGAGATTTCTCGTTATTCCTGTTTGAATTTTGGGAAGGATTCTTGACACTGAAGTTTTCCATCTTTTAATAATTTTATATCTTTTAAATATATATATAGTTAAATTGCAGTCTTTATTTCTTTAAACGTTCTTAGTGATCAAATCCTCATATTCCTGCTCCTAACCCTTTGACATTCACCCCTACATGCCAAAATCTGTTAGCTGGATCTTGCTATTCTCTGCCTGATTACTTTTTGCTTGATCCTAAGGGCACACTCAGCCCAGGCACAAAGAAAATTCAAAGGGTGAATGCCAATGTTTCCAGAAGCATCTTTTATTTAATAATGGATAAGAAGTTGATCAATAAGCATCCCCAGCTTCCTTGTATCTTAGTTGGGATAACTCTGAAGCATGTTCCACCTCTGCTAACAGCATTCCCAGTGATACTGAGAGGTGACAACACACTAGCAGCCCTTGTTCTCACTCCTAAAGCCCACTCTGGCGGTGCTCGAGGAGCCCTTCAGTCTGCCACGGCACTGTGGGAACCCCTCTCTGGGCTGGCCAAGGCCAGAGCCGGCTCCCTCTGCTTGTGGGGAGGTGTGGAGGGAGAGGTGCCAGTGAGAACCAGGGCTGAATGTGGCACTCGCCGGCCAGCGCAAGTTCCAGGTGGGTGTGGGTTTGGCAGGGCGCGCACACGAAGCAGCTGGCAGGCGCTGCCAGTGGGCGCCACTGGCCCCAGGTAATGAAGGGCTTAGCACCTGGCCCAGCAGCTGCAGAGGGTGCCTGGGGTCCCCCAGCAGTGTCAGCCCACTGGCGCTGTGCTGGAATTCTCACCTAGCCTCAACTGCCTCCCGGCGGGGCAGGGCTTGGGACCTGCAGCCCGCCATGCCCAAGCCTCACCCCCACTCTCGTGGCCTGAGTCTCCCAGACGAGTGCCGCCCCCTGCACCGGGGCAGCCGGTCCCATGGACCGCCCAAGGGCTGAGGGGTGCACGGCGAGGGACTGGCAGGCAGCTGTGCCTGCGGCCCCAGTGCGGGATCCATTGGGTGAAGCCAGCTGGGCTCCTGGGTCTAGTGGGGACTTGGAGAACTTTTATGTCTGGCTAAGGGATTGTGGATGCACACCAATCGGTACTTTGTGTTTAGCTCACGGTTTGTAAATACACCAATAAGTACTCTGTATCTAGCTAACCTAGTGAGGCCTTGGAGAACTTTTCTGTCTAGCACTCTGTGTCTGGCTCAGGGATTGTAAATGCACCAATCAGTACTCTGTCAAAATGGACCAATCAGCTCTGTGTAAAATGGACCAATCAACTCTCTGTAAAATGGACCAATCAGCTCTCTGTAAAATAGACCAATCAGCTTTCTGTAAAATGGACCAATCAGCAGGATGTGGGTGGGGTCAGATAAGGGAATAAAAGCAGGCTGCCTGAGCCAGCTCTGGCAACCGCTTGGGTCCCCTTGCAGACTGTGGAGGTGTTGTTCTTTCGCTTTGTGCAATAAATCTTGCTGCTGCTCATGTTTTGGGTCTGTGCTGCCTTTATGACTTGTTTATGTCTTGTAACGCTTGTAACACTGATGGTGAAGGTCTGCAGCTTCACTCTTGAGGTCAGTGAGACCAGCAACCCACTGAGGATAGTGAGACCAGAAGCCACCAGGAGGAACGAACAACTACAGATGCGCTGCCCTAAGAGCTGTAACGCTCACCGGGAAGGTCTGCAGCTTCACTCTTGAAGACAGTGAGACCACAAACCCACCAGAAGAAACAAACTCCCAACACATTCAAACATTAGAAGGAACAAACTCTGGACACAGCATCTTTAAGAACTGAAACACTTACCGCGAGGGTCCACAGCTTCAGTGAGACCAAGAACCTACCAATTCCAGACTCAATGCTGAGATTCAATTGTCCACAGTAAAGACCCATTTGATAATATAGATCACCTACTGACTTCTTTCTCATTTTGATGTAATTTTCCCAATCCTTTACTGATACATTCTGGGACCGTCTACTACAGAAACTACTTGCATTTGAATCCTTCCCTTGCAGTCAGCTTCTGGAGGGAAACCAAAATTTTATTTTACATTCACCGTTTGATATTCCCATTGCATGATGCTCCTGAAGAGTACATTTGCTGTGTTTTTTTCCTCTTGATTCATGCTTTTGTTAGCTTATTACTGTGTGTATGTTTCTTTTGTTGTTTCTGTTGTTGTTTAATTGTGAATTTGTTTTGCATAATTTATGAGACTCTTGCAAGATTTGGGTTTTGAGTTTATTTGGGTTCTATTAAAAGAGATTTGTTTTTCGCTTTCATCAGGCTTGCCAGAATGTTATGAACAAAATTATGATAATTATTTTAACTTGAATTTCCCAAACAATTGGTCATAGTGTTTTATTTGAATCCAGAATTGGTTAAGGGAGCCAGGTCTCCGTGGGTGCAATTGGTTGGGCTTGGTCTCCAGAGCTGCTAGGGCTCCAGTGGAAAGTGTAGCAATCATAACAGAGGCTGGCAGATAAGGTGGTGGCAGCTGTGTCTGGTATAGAGGCAGCAACCAGGGGTCCCACAAGGAAGCAGCCACCAGGCTCCAGAGGTGAGAAAGATCAACCAAATATGAGACTGTACATAAATTGTGTCCAGTGCATTGTGTCAAAGGTATAAATTGCAAGAGGGGAAATTTCTTTTATCTGGAGCCCAGGCTAATATAACTCACCGTCCACTACCCAACCCTCTGGCCTCCTCCTCACTTTTTCATTAAGTGAAGGCTTTCAAGTGCCTGTCTTTTCCAGGGGGTCTCAGTTCCAAGCCTTCATCTTCCACAGTCCTAGGACATTTTCTCCATTAGGCGTTGGGCCATTGCCACCCAACACTGGCCCCAGTGCATCCGTAGCATTAACACAAGCCTAGAAATGTGTCTTTCAGCTCTTTTCAGTTTGATTTCTGGCAATTTCTGCTGATTTCTCAGAAATTCCTCCTTGTATTTATTCAAAAAGGGCTTTTTGATAGCAATTTCAGCTCTTGTATGAGGATTTCTATCATATTGTCAGGAAACAATAAATATCTCTTCTTTTGAAAAGATTTATTTTTGTATAAATTTGCCTTAATTTTATAATTAGAAAAATTTTATTTAAAAGCATAGATAACTATACAAATACATACATTTATATATATATGCCACCCAAGAGCTGTGAACCAAATTTACATGAATAGTGGTTAATTGATCAGCAATGTTAACCTACAACCATGGTTCTTAACCTTGGCTGCACATTTAAATTGACTATAGGAACTATTAAGAAACCATAATGCCAAGATTTCAACCACAAGAGGTCTTATTTCACTGGTCTGAGGTGAAGGTCAAACATAGATATTTTCGTGAGCTACTCAGGTACTTCTATAAGCATTTCTGTTTAAGAATCAGAAATGGTCTAGACCCGTTAGAGAGACTCCTCTGTAAGGAAAGAGGAGTGATTAGACTTAGAAAGGACAGATTCAAATAAGACACAGAACTTTTACAACTCAGCATCAGCATGAGTGCCTTAAAGGAGAGATCCAGTACTCTTTTCAACTAGTGACTTTGATCTCCTAACCAGGACCTCCAGTCTAAGCTTTGGAACCAACCCAGTTCCAAATCAGGTTCCTTTCTTGCTCCTATAACTTAACCTCTTTCTCATCTTCTATTTAAGAAAATGAGTTTCTGATATCTCCTTCAAAACAGTTTTTCGCTTCAATAACCTGTGTTATAATAACTATTCCAGCACCCTCTAGGATTGGAGCTCTATTTGTATGCTTGTCGTATGCTTTACAGATTCCTACATTGTAGTCATTAAGAGTTCAGATTTGAAGTATGACCAACCTGGGTTTAACTCCCAGTTCTGTCACATACTAGTTCTGTGTCCTTAGGTAAGTAACCTGACTTCTGTATGTCTTTATCTGTAAATGGCTGTGGTAATACTACCCGTATTATAGAGCCAATGTGATAAGAAAATGTGATGCTGAATGTAAGTTTTTTATTATAACACCTGCCAGATGGTAAACTCAAAATGTCATTGTTGATGTATTATTATTATTATTTAGTATCCCTTCCAAAAACTCAATTTCCCATGCTGCATCATCTCATTCAGGGTAACTCTCAGATTAGTCACTTCGTAGTGCTTAACTCTTGACACCCTGACACCATTCTCCCTCTACTTCTACCTGCTCTGGCAACACCAGGTACCCCCTGACTTAGACCACCCATTCATTTATCCACTCAGTGTTTATTGAGTGCCTAATGTGTGCTAAGACCTTTGACAGAGCTAGGAATACACTGAGGAGAAAAAACTATCATAGCCTGGAATGTCACTTCCCACATCTTACCTTATGTCCTGCATGGAGAGACAGAAATGTGTGAATTTGAAAAATGTCCCCCTAGCTACTGCTGAGTGATGCCTGCTCACCTCATCCCCCCCCCCACACACACACACGTACACTGATTATTGGTCCAGCTGAACATTTTCTCCCATGGTAAGATGCTGGTCTTACCATGCGAAAGGGTCTTTCCTTATCATCCCCCTAAGTCCTTTTAAGATTTTCTAAAATTCTAGGCACATAATTGGCATAATATAAAACATATTAAAATTTGCCCACATCATACAATAAATACATAGTATAGTAACTTTATATAAGTTGGGCTAAGCTTCAGTGAAGCCAAAATTATTTTTTCAAGTCTCAAACCTCATTGTAGCTCTTGAAATCTTGTATGCCCTTGACACTTTGCCTACACACCATTACCTTTGCCCACTCACCTCATCACCATTTCAATTCTCCTTCTGCTCTGACTTAGTGTTCGGGAGAGAAAAGGGAAAAAAGAAATGGGTAGATAAGTTGCTCATAGGAAAATTAAAAATATTCAAATTCTGCCTTCTTTGCAATTTTGTCCAAGTCTCAGATAGCAACTGATATCAAATGCATAAATAAAAATATGCACATATATTTAATAAAAGGGAAACCTACATTCCCTTGTCAGTCCAATCTAGTGGGAACAATTTTCAGCTTTTATATAGTGCTCAACATTGAAAAAGTATCTTCATTTACTTAACATTATAAACAAAATATAATTATAATCACATATGATGGCAAAAATGAAAATCAGAGAAGGAATATAACTTTCCCAGGATAACACAGGCAGTAAGAGGAGAGCTATGATCTGACCTGTAGGCAGATGTGATGTCTGGAAATCCTGATTCCTTATTCTGTGACCAACTTCCTGCATAATGCACAGTGATCCCAAATAGAACAGGACACCTCCCTTGGAGGGAGCATATGCATATGTGTTCTCAAAGTACCACTTCAGTCCTCTCAGAGCTTTGAGACTGCATCCCTAAAACGCAAGTGTCTGCTGATTCTAAGCCCTGCCTGAAGTGGAGCTGCACCCACATGTGCCTATTCAGTGCCAGGATGTTGTTTTACTGCCACTCCCCTGTCTTTAGCAGCAATCTAAGAACAAGGACCTCTAATCCCATATCAAATTTGCACTGCATCAAGGTCAGTATCTCTTTTTTACCGAAGTAGTAAATGCATTCTTCACAGTTTTAAACCAAATAATAACCATTCCATATAGACTGAGTCTGGCTTCAACATTATTGCTTTTTTTTAAGGTCCATAACTGTCTTAAATTACTGTTCCTTCCAGCATCAGTAATGCTGTAAAATTTTCAGGGACAAGCCTTTACTGCCTCCCACCTCTTCCTGCTTTATTGTCAGTGGCAATTTTAATTCATTTCATTTCTGTGTCACTGTCACTCCAACTGCTATCTTCAGCTCTGTGTGGTGTCCTGAAGTTCAGAGTTAATGTAGAAACCTTTGCTTTAATAGAAAAATCATGTTATTTGACTTTTTCTTTAACATTAATAGAGAGTCAGCCAAGGCCGGCTCCAAAATTCTGCAAAATAAAATTCTTTCCAAATGCTAAGGGACTGTTCACTGTCTTTGAAAGAGTGCTAGTGAGGCAAGAATTACCATGGACCTGAAGCAAAGAAGAAAACAAGATTTTAGGGAATAAATGGAGTGGTTTTTCTGAGGCCTGGCTTTAGTTGCTTGCTTTATTGCTCATTGGATGAACCTATGATTCCAGAAGAACATCTTAATCTAAGGTTCTCCCTCTCTCCTTCTCGACCCCTTTGTAAAAATTGAGATGCAGCTATTGCCATTTATTTTCCACTCAGCGATGCTTTAAGTTTCAACCCAGTGGAAAAAAAAAAAAAAACACATGGTACAAATCGTTACTGCTGACAATGGATCTGATCTTGTATTGAGCTAAGATGAACAAAATGCTCTCTGGGGAAGAGAAAGGTTCACCTATGTGAGGTAAATGAATTCTTCCACAGCTCTAGGGAACAGTGAGATTGTTGTATGGTATACTGATGCCCCAAAGAGTTTATTATCTTTATCCTCTGTGTGGATAACTTGCCCCAACTTGATATAGAACCCAGTCAATAATAATGTCTTTTTTGGATTTACACAGAAAAACTGGATACTATGTTTAGAGTTTTTTATTTTTGTATCAATAAGTACCTTGTAGCAGAGGCATAGAAAGAGAGGCAGCTATTTATCAGAGCCAACATCCGCCCCCTCCTTGTTCCCCACCACAGTCTAGGTTTGTGGGAGGATGGTTACCTGCGTTGGCACACAAAATTGAAAATGAGGAGTAAAGAGGAGGGAAACAGAATAAATGTTGACAGTAGCATTTTCACATCCCCAGATATCTTTTCCCTATTTTCTGTCTCTGTATGACAAAGGCATTAGAAGGAAGGAAATGTACCTTCCCTAAGGAAGGTAGGGGATTTATGAAATTGTAATTATTTCTGGGCAACTGGTAGAATTTCTGGTAAAAAAAAAAAAAAATAGATGAGTCATATGACTTATGGTCTTTACGTTCTGTGATACTTGAGTCGCTAAAGTAGAACTGAATGAATCAATCCATATTAGAAATGGGGTCTTTCCTGGAAAATTCAGCTATATGACTCCTTTACCTCTGACCTGTATCTGAAATTGAAAACTTATCACTTCTGGCTTCTACTTCTCTTTTCTTGCTAGAAAATATGTTAAACAAATAATTACATCATGGTAACAATAGGCCAGGAACTTATCCAAGCATTTGGCAAATTGTAAATCAGTAATTGATAGAATGGCTGATACTGAAGTTTCCCAGTCTCCAGGATTGTCTATTCTTTAATTATGTAAGCAAATAGCTTTTCCTTTTCAGACTTCAAAATTTCCACAGTAAAACTGAAATTCTAAGAAAAGCAAGGTAACATTTTTTCTGTAATCTTATAGATGGATTTTTGTTTGTTTGTTTGTTCTCTCAAGAAAAGTTTAACCCCTATTTGACATATGTTGAAATGGTAGATTTCCCACTTCCTATCCCACTCATCTCAGAAGTGTGCCATTCTCAGATGATGTGGAAATTTTATACTGCTAGAAGTATTCACTTTAAAGAGGTTCAAATGTTCTTTATTATTTTATGGTCTTAACTTGAAAATAAAACGCAGTAGAAAAAATAGCAGCTACTGAACAATTGAAAATAATTATTTTTCTATCAAGAATTGTTTTTGCACTAAAAACAAATAAGTGTAAAGAGAGATTGGGATTAATCCCCAAGGCTATTTTTAGCTACAGGTAACATAAAACTCCAACTGAAGTCATTTAAATCACAGGAAATTAATTATATCCTATAACAAAAGCTTGACAGCAGGAAATTCTGGACTTAATTCAGCAACTTAACAGTATCAGGTTTCTCTATGATTTTCTCTTTGCTTTCACTCATGGTCACAAGATGGCTCCAAATGGCTCCAATTATCACTTCCATACACAACAACATGTAAAGTTAAAAAGCACAAGCTTTTATTAGGTGTCTATTTTTAAGGGTAAAGAAAACCTTCTGAGGTACTCCCAGGAACCCTCTTTCTTTTATTTAACTGACAAGTGCAGCACATGACCATCTTTTGCTGACATGAGAATAAGATGATTATGATTGGCCTCAACATTTATCCCTCTAGTTTTGAGAAGTGATCTAGGAAGCACTTAAGAATGCAATACTTGAATAAAATAAAAATTTTATTAAGAAGCCGGGAGTGGTGGCTCATGTCTGTAATCCCAGCACTTTGCAAGGCCGAGGTGGGTAGATCACCTAAGGTCAGGAGTTCAAGACCAGCCTGGCCAACATGGTGAAACCCTGCCTCTACTAAAAATACAAAAATTTGCTAGACGTAGTGGTATGTGCCTGTAATCCCATCTACTCAAGAGGCTGAGGCAGGAGAATTGCTTCAACCCGGAAGACAGAGGTTGCAATGAGCCAAGATCAAGCCACTACACTCCAGCCTGGGTGACAGAGACAGACTTCATCAAAAAAAAAAAAAAAATATATATATATATATATATACACACACACAAATAATAATGAGGATGGGAGCTATTTACCAAAGGAGAAAAAGCAACAAAGGGTGGGGTAATACTCTAGAGCTAGTAACCACGGGAGCTGTCACCATATCTAAGGCATGAAGAGGCAGGAAAAGAAGAGAAAAGACCATGAAGCATGGGCCATCTAGCAAAAGCTGTAGCCTGCCACAGAGTGAGGCAGCTACATGTGACTCCACAGGGAGCAGCCAGGAGAATGAATTCCTCAACCTCGTTCCCTCTATAGACAGTGTCTAACCAGAAGCCAGAGAACATGGCAACTCAATGATGCATCCTGTGTGTCAGCCTCCTGGGCACAGAGCCGGATTGTAAAGCTTGAGGAAGTTGGAAGATGGTTCAGGAAAGACAGCAGCTCTCCATCACAGTTGCCATTCATAGAGCACTTATCTTGTGCCAAGAAGTATGATAAGTGATCTATATGCATAAACCGGGGATTTCACATGACAACATCGACTGGGTAAATATGCTATTCACCACACCCACCAGGAAAGAAATAGCAGCATTGTTTTTAAAGATCCTTTGAGGAGAAATTACCTGGAAAATGCCAAGGCTGAGTGGAGAAAGTATGTAAGCAGAGAGGTCAAATATTCTGAACCTGAAAGACAGGAAGATACCCCAAACCTGGGAAGGGGTGGGGGTTTTGACTGGTTTTGCAGGTAGTGAAGATCCATACCTAATTCAGTTTCTGCTCTCTCAGAAGATACAAGGCCTTGGAGTGAATGTGTGCTGTACTAGGGGTACTAAAAGCTGAACCTACCAGTCTTAGCAAAGGCCCCTACACCCAAACTTGACACAGAATGAGCAGAGCCTCTTCTATAGAGTTGAACTATAAGCATCTAATAGCAACTACAATGGGTTGAGGAGTTGAGAAATTTTTTCCTTCAAGATACAATGTAAGACTCCTAGATTCTTTGCAAACAACTATCTGCGGCTAGAGGCAAAGAACAAATATGAATGATAATAGCTGTCTCGCTGTCCTGGTATATGGCTGCTCATAGTGAGATTTAGTTTTTATTTAGAAGAATCATATGACATTTCTTACCCCCAAGTGTGATAGGATAAAATCAATATCCTCAATACTTGTATCATCTGCTTTATTATATAAAATGTGTGAAATTAGAATTACTGTCTCTATTTTATTGATACTGAAGGAAAGATTTTTAAAGAGTCCTAATAACTTGTCTATGATCATTCCACTGAAAAGTGGCTAACTAGGACTTCCACTTGCCACAATGTGCTCCGGAGCCTCTGCTCTCAATCACTATTTTATTATTACACAAAACTGACTTGTACGGAAATGTGGTCATCTTCTCCAGGCATCATGGAGCATTCTATACAACATACCAGGTAATTTCATTGGATAATATTTGCTGCTACTATGCTTTAAGTAAATAGTAACCCATTGAATCGTTGTAAACATTATCCCACTTGATCCTTACATTTGATACCTGCCAAGTAGCCAAAATGTTACCACCACCACCATTCATCACCATTTTACAGATGATGAAACCAAAGTTTTAAAAAATAAGGAAAGGAAAAATGGAAGGAAGGAAGGAGAAAGAAAAAAAAAGGAAAGGCTACCTAACTTGAGCAACCGGGAAAAGAACCAAAATCTTTTGACTCCTAGTTCTGTACTCAACCCCTCTCTGCTTTAAACACCACACATTTTAAAAAGCAAAAAACAAAACATTGGTTTCTCCTTCCTACAGCACAGACAGTGATTCAGTGTTTGTGCAATGAGATTGAAAAGGCAAAGAGCTCTGTATATCTCAGTGCAAGAATGCCAACAGACTGCTAATGGAAGTTAGAGAATGGGTAAATGTCAGACAAGGACTAGTGACTCTTTGAGGATCAGTTACCTTTTCAATACAGGTCAAAATCCTCAGTACAAACTACTCATATGCCACATGTGTCAGATTACCCCTCCATTCTATCAGCATATCAATGGGGTGGCCTATCTTCCTGTCCCAGTAGCACTACAACCCCAATCTTAAATACTGTATCTACGACGTAAGACTTTTCTTCTGGGCTGTGTTATCGAAGCATGGCAAACATCTTTCCCTTTTGTTCTCTGTTCTTTCTTGTCTTGGATTAATTATCTTAATTGATGCCATATTAAGTCTCACAGTTTTCCAAGAGCAAAATTTGGTTAATCACCCTTGAAACTTATTTTCCATAATCCCTCAGAGCCAATCAGCCAATATCAGGTCTATGCTATCTCTGAAATACACCTTAAATCAGACCCTTCTTATTCTTTCCCCACCACCATTATTGCTATCCCCTTAGTCCATGTTTCTATTTTTCTTCTGCCTGACCCTGGTAATAGATCCCTCTACCAGTAATCTCTCCCACCTTAATTTATTATATATGCTTCTACCAGAGTTATATTTATAAAAGAAAGTTTTGATGACATCTGTCTCTTGCTTAAAAATGTATTCAGTGACATTCCCCTATTCGTTAAAACTCAGTTCCTTGCCAGGGCCCACAAGGCCTAAACGACCTGATTCCAACTTCTCTTACCAGCCCCGTCCCTTCTCATTCTCCCTCCTCTTCTACTCTAACACTACCAAATTCCTCTTAAGAACCTGATTGTATAATTCTATGTCTTTGCATATATACATCACTTTTTTTTGCTTTCACTTCCCTCTCTGCCTTAAATTCTTCAGCATACCCTGTGAAATGAGCTTAAATATTCTCTCCTCCATGAATCCCTTCCTAAGCACTTAGGCACGGTTAATCAGTCCTGTGTCAGGATTATAATATCACTCTGGCATTGGACTGGGGATAGCAGCTGGAGCTTAAGCTGTGTTCATGGTGGGATCCAGTTATATCCAGGCAAGGCTGGCAGCCTGGAGAGGAAAGATCTGTAGAATCTATTTGCACTAGGAGCCAGGGGCCTTGAAAGTATCAGGTCCAGACACTGACCAGAACCAGTTTTGTGAGAAGCAATGTTTTATGAACAAATGGAGTCTGTTTCTCAAATATTTCCCCTGGTCCACAATAGCCCTAAACTCCTATCTGAATCCTTGGGAAAGAGGACTGCAAAATATATATATACTCAAAAACTATCTCATTGAGAGCTCAGTGGGCCACTAAAACCAGGAGCACAGATTGGGCACAGCCATGAAAAGCAAAAGGCACTTTCCTTAGGTTCATATAAAAGTAGTTCCATTACTGTTTGGATTCATTGAACTAGCTTGAGAAAGCTTGATGCAGCTTTAGAAATGGTCATGCTAAAAATGTTCATTGTCTGCCCCTCTGTGGGGGAAGTGAGGAGGGAAGAAGGGATAGGCTGCAGAAACTCATCCCTGTGGCTATGGGACAAGAGGAGGTTTTAGCAGCAGGTATCCCAAAAGGGAAATAAAGCAAGATTAAAAAAAAGTGGGGATTGCCACATTTTAGGTCAGAAAACCATATTAATGAACCCAAATGGAATACACCTTAGAGACCTTCATCCATCCATTTACCGCTTGTTCATGAGGGTCTACTCTGTGAATACATCCTATCAGGTGCCAAGGACATGGCAGAGAATAAGACAGACACAGGAAGGTGAAAGTAGATCATAAACCAGCCCACAAATAAAAGCCAAAGGGCATTTTAAGTATCCATGAGTTTAATAAAAAATTAAAGACGTTGATGCAATTGAGAGCTGGAGTCAGTGTAGGTCTCACTGAGAAGACGCCACTAGAGCTGAGACTTGAAAAGCAAAAAACAATCAGCCTTGTGAAGATCCTGAGGGAGGAACATTCCAGGTAGCATTAGCAGCAAGGGCACAAGCCTGAAGATCATAATAACCTTGGCATTTCAAAGACCCAAGAGAAGGTCACAGGGGAAGCCGCAGTGTGTGAGCAAGTGAAAGAGTGGCAGAAGGTGATTCATGAAGATGAGTAGATATTGAGTCATGGAGAAACTGGTAAACCACGTCAGGCATTTGGACTTTATTCTGTGTGCAATAGGAAACTTCTAGAAGGTTTTAGCTAAGAATTGCCATGATCTGAATTTTGTTTTTGTGGCTTCACCATAGTTCCTCTGTAGAGCCTGGAATATGGAAGGAAGTGGCAGCAGAAGGGGAAGTGGAGAGATCAGTCTAGAGACCATGGCAGTATTTCAGGAAAATGATGGTGGGTGCTGAGACGAAGATAGCAGCACTGGAAACAGAAAAATACTTAGCTGACTTGGGACATACTTTGCAGATACAGTAGACAGGATTTGCTGACATGTTGGATGTTGGAGTGGAGAAAAAAAGAGTAGTAAAAACACTTCATGGGACCAGGCACGGTGGCTCACACCTGTAATCCCAGCACTTTCGTAGGCCAAGGTGGGCACATCACTTGAGATCAGGAGTTTGAGACCAGTCTGGCCAACATAGTGAAACCCCGTCTCTACTAAAAATACAAAACTTAGCCAGGCGTGGTGGCTGGCACCTGTAATCCCAGCTACTCGGGAGGTTGAGGCAGGATAATCACTTGAACTGAGAGGCGGAGGTTGCAGTGAGCCGAGATCGTGCCATTGCCCTCCAGCCGGGGTGACAGACTCCACCTCAAAAGAGAAAAAAAAAAAAAAGAAACAAAAACAAACGAACAAACAAACAAACAAAACACTGCATGATTTCTAGCTGAAGCAACTCTTAGAGAACTGGCTAATTATTGAAAAGGGGAGAGAATTGGGAATAGATTCGGGGAGTGGGCTATTTATTTTGTGACCTTTTAGAAATTCAGAGAAGATGTCAGGTAGGCAATTGGATTGAAAAACAGTCTGGAGGTCCGGAGAGAGGTCATGGCTGCAGAGTTACATTTAGAAGCTATCAGAATATCAGTAATGGAAACAGTTCCAGAAACAAGTGAGGGAGATCTGGGGAAGCAAACTGAGGTTTCACAACCTCATAGAGTGTTATTTGCAAGATAATGTTAATGATTTTAGAGAGACTTAAGGCGTGAACTGTATGAGGCACTGAGCTTAAATAACAGAGATCTAAAGCCAAAAAAAAAAAAAAAATCCGCACTTATCTTTTGTCTTCCTATAACTTCTCTAACCTGTGATTTGATAACTCCTAAATATCCTCCATGCCTTTCTTTGAAGATGCTGCTGTCATCTGCATTCCCGTTCACCTTCAGACTTCTGTGGCATCTCCTTTTGTGATTACAGTAATATCATCGGGATAGAGTTGAAAAAACTAGAATTTATTTATCTAATGAGTAATATTTGTGCGATTCGAGAAAGATATGTGTAAAATGACCAAGTGTCACATTAGTTAGCTATTAGGTTGCTGCAGAACTAATTGCAGTTTTTGCCATTACTTTTAATGTGGAACTGGACAATAAGCAATTAAAAGTAATGCCAAAAACTGCAATTACTTTTGTGCCAACCTAGTTTCTAGAATAAAAAAAAAAGGAAGGCAAAATTTTAGTAATCAAAAATTATCCTTGAAAATCTTCCAAATTGTCCATCTAAAGCAGAATACTTTGTATGTCAACCCCATACAGATACAAATTTCTCAATAAGTCCAAAGAAGACTGGTTTTGCTCCAGCACTAATACAAACTACTCCTGGGGTCGAGTACCAGATAAAAGCTGTGGTTGTACCAAAGAGTACTAGCAGATAGATTTGAATTCATGAATGTTCCGAGTTCATGTGAAATGAGTTCACATTACAACTAATACTAGTCTAAGCTTCTTTCTAGTCAGATACGTAGATTCTAAAGGGGAGTTTTCCGGTGGTAATGGAGGGGAGCTTTGTGCAGTAGGTATCAAGGGTCCTAAGAACGCAGAAATGAGACTGCTGAGAACATATGTCCCTGATTCAGGAGCAAAGAATGCATTTGCTTATTATGGAATATGAGTGGGGTAATGTGTAAGAATTTGTAAGCCACAACACAGGATTAATGTCAACGTTACTTATAATTTTCTAAAACAAATTCTATGTGTTTTGAGTTCCTATTCCAAAAAGCTGGCAAGAAATTCAATCTTTGTTATCACTGAGTTTGCTACACAGACTCTAGGATCTGCTACACAGACTCTGAGATCCGCAGAGCCAAGCCCACTGCCTGGGAAGGGCCTTCTGGTTTCCTGTTCATGAAGTTCATTGCCTGTATGCTCATTATTCAAGCCAGCAGGGGCTCTTTGAGAGCGGGGACTCCAATATGTCTTTGTCAGGATCAAAGTATCCAAAATTTCCACTTGCACCGCAGGTCTCATCAGAGATTCCACAGCCACCCCAAGTAGATAAAATGTGCAATTCTTTTAGAAACTGTAAAGCCCAGGGCTGGCCTCCTCTTTGCCCCCACCCCTCTCCATAATGGTGTTTCAACCTCCAAGCTTCGGCCTTAACTTTGCCTGCATAATGGCTCCTTCCAGCGAAGATCCAGTACAATATTGAGGTTGGGCTTTAAAAAACAAAACTAGTTTGTTTTTATGGCCCATGGTACAAAAGACCCCCCAGACAGGGAATCACAAAGACTTGGTATATAGGAAGGAAAATACATGCAAAAGAAAGGATGTTATAGTACAAATTAATATTTTCATAGATTATCCTGCTACCATTTCTATGGTAGGGGGAAATGGCTTTACTGGATGGGGATTGCAAAGTATTCTGCAAATATGGAAAATAGATATAATCCATTGAAACCACAAACATGTACAGATCCAATGACTTGCCGCAAATTTAGTTCTTCGAGTCAGTCTTGAGTTGTCACATTGCTTATTGTCATCTCTAAAGGGCACCAAATTCAAAAAGTCTTCCTAAACAAGTTAGAGGACATTGTTATCACCACATTATCCCAGAATACAAGAGGCTACAGCTACCAGAAGACCGTACTGGGACTGGCAAGAAGTTAACCACATTTTCATGCTGAATTTGATGGAAAATTGGATGCATTCCAGTCTGTTTACAGTCTGGGTGGGAGGGACAGATTTGCCAATAGCACATTTAGCGTGTTGCAGCATAGTTTATCTGTCTGCAAATCTGTCCATCCCACCAGACTATCTCTGCCTTGAGAAGTGGAATCCTGACATGCTCATTTCCACAGTTCCAGCAAGTCTTATGGTCTGGCATACAAAGGGCACTCAGTAAGGAAAGCTCACTACCATGGTTGGGAAAAGGCTTTTTCTGCTTAGTTTTCTGTTTGTCATGACACCCTTTCTGCAATTAAAACCGTCATTTATTGCTTATACTCTACAATCCATTGACTTACTAGTTTGGGGCCAATTTTTGGGAGCTCTTTGTGACAAAGTCAGCCATGCTTCAACCCCTTGGCTGTTCTCCCTGCAGAGCTATTCCAGAAGCTACAGAGGATGCTTTTTTAATCTCAGACCTTCTGCTGCTCTCTGGTTGACTCTGGTTAAAGAATTCTCCTATAATCCCATTAGGATCAGCTTTTCTCCGTCTGTTCCTTATCACGAATCATTATTAGATGAAAGACAAAAATCCTATCACTTTAGTTAACTGGGTCACTAAGAGCCATATGAGTCCTGTGTTCCTGTTCTGAAAGCGTAATTAAAGCCCTGACTAATTAGTATTAAAGTAACCTTAATTAACTAACCTAACTTACCACTAATCAAGGGAATGGGCCTTCCGAGATCTCATGGATCATTTTCTAGTCAGTACACAATATAAGCTAATATACATACATACCCCTATGGATGCACTCATTAAAAAAAAAATTAAAACTCTTCATTGTTGGGAGTGTAAGTTGGAGGTTACTTGCTTACTTGCTTATTTATTTATACTCTGCCTCTTCCCACAAAGGATTGGACTCAGAGGACATTATCTTGCATTTGTACTGCAGAGCTCTTGCCACGATTATGAAACAAGAAGGTATTTAGCATGCTCTTTACTTGCTTTGGGTTATTAGTAAGCCCATGATAATTATGTTACCAAAATAATGTAGAGGCTGCTGTATCTGATTTCCACATTACAGATAGTCCCTAGTCATCTATGTGACTTAGAATGCATCACTTTACCTCCCTGGAACCCAGCTTCCTCATCTATCTAATGAGGCCAGTTCAGTCATGCACCCATAATGACATTTTGGTCAACAACAGACCACTTTTATAATAGTAATCCCGTAAGATTATAATGGAGCTGAAACGTTTCTGTTATCATGGTGATGCTGGTGTAAACAAATGTGCTGTGCTGCCAGTCAAAAATACGGGTTAGTACATAATACTTGATAACGATGATAAGCAACTGTGTTACTGGTTTATGTGTTTACTGTACCACACTTTTCATCGTTATTTTAGCGTGTACTCCTACTACTTATTTTTTAAAAAGGTAACTGTAAAAGAGCCTCAGGCAGGTCCTTCAGAGGTGTTCCAGAAGAAGGCATTTTTTTTACAAGGGATGACAGCTCCATGCATGTTATTGTCCCTGAAAATCTTCCAGTGGAATAAGGCATGGAAGTGAAAGACAGTGACATTCAGGATCCTGACCCTGTGTATTCCTAGGCTGATGTGTGTATTTGTGTCTTAGTTTTTAACAACAACAACAAAAAGTTTAACAAGTAAACAAAAAAAAAAATCTTTGAAAATAGAAAAAAGGCTTAAAAAATAAGGATATAAAGAAATTCTTCTTTTTTTGTGAGACAGAGTCTGGTTCTGTTGCCCAGGCTAGAGTGCAGTGGTGAAATCTCAGTTCACTGCAACCTCCACCCCCTGGGGTTCAAGCGATTCTCATGCCTCAGCCTCCAGAGTGACTGGGATTACAGGCGCGTGCCACCATGCCCAGCTAATTTTTTGTATTTTTAGTACAGACAGGGCTTCACTATGTTTGCCAGGCTGGTATGGAACTCCTAGCCTCCAGTGATCCACCCACCTCAGCCTCCCAAAGGACTGGGATTACAGGCGTGAGGCACTGCGCCCAGCCAGAAAATATGTGTGTACAGCTGTATAATGTGTTTGTGTTTTAAACTAAGTGTTATTACCAGAGTCAAAACGTTTTAAAAACATTAAAAGTTGATAAAGTTTAAAAGTCACAGTAAGCAAAGGTTCATGTATTATTACAAAAGGATTTTGTAAATTTGGTGTCACCTGAGCGTCCAGTGTTTATAAAGCCCACAGTAGTGTTTAGTAATGCCCTAAGCTTTCACGTTTACTCACCAGTCACTGATTCACCCAGAGCAACTTCCGGTTCCACTAACTCCATTCATGGTAAATGCCCCATACAGATTTATCATATTTTGTTTTTCATATTGCCTTTTAGTTTTTTGTTTGTTTGTTTTGTTTTGTTTAGACAGAGTCTAGCTCTGTTGCCCAGGCTGGAATGCAGTGACGCAATTATAACTCACTGCAGCCTTGCATTCCTGAGCTCAAGTAATCCTCCTGTCTCAGCCTTCCAAGTAGCTAAGACTACAGGTACATGCCACCATGCCCAGTTAAAAAAATTCTTTTTTTTTGAATTATGTTTTGTAGAGACACAGTCCCACTATGTTGTCCAGGCTGGTCTCAAACTCCTGACCTCAAGCTATCTTCCCACCTTGGCCTCCCAAAGTGCTGGGATGCAGGTGCTGGCCATCACGCCTGGCCAATATACCGTCTTTTAACTGGTCCTTTTCTATGTTTGTATGTGTTTAGGCACACAGATACTTACCGTTGTGTTACAATTGCCTACAGTATTTAGTACAGTAACATGCTATACAGGCTTGTAGCGTGGGACCAATAGGCTGTATGTTATATAGCCTCAGTATGAAGCAGTCTATACAATCTAGGTTTGTGTCAGTTCACTCTACAATGTTCACGATGAAATTGTCTAACAATGCATTTCTCACATAATTTCTTTGCATGATTGGATATTAAGGCCCCTCCCAACTTCTAACATGCTCAGTTATTCTCTGAGTGTAAAGTTTCTCTTGATCTCTAAGTCCTCCATCTTGCAGACCTAACAGACGTGATGTCTATTCTCTAATACAGAGTCATTTTTTGTGACTGATCTTAATTATCGACCCTTTTGAGAGCTTATATCATACAGTCTGCAAGACTGTCTAATGAGAAAGCAGAATAACAAAATGCCTTTTGCAACTAATTTCAGAAATATGGGAGAGGATCCACCAAAGTATCTATCTTACACAGCTCTGATATTGTCACAGTAGTTTGCTAATCAAACATGGACAGGGCAGGAGAGGACCCCCCTGCCCTGCACCAGGAATGTCAGTCAACCAACAGGTGATGGTCAGGCAGTTGCTAAGCTGTCTCTCTAAAATAAGAATTAGTCTCAGCCAGTGCCAGGGAAAAGCAGTCCCCCAATAAATAGAAAAACCTGAGGCCAGGCATGGTGGCTTACACCTGTAATCCCAACACTTTGGGAGACTGAGGCAGGTGGATCACCTGAGGTCATGAGTTCTAGACCAGCCTGGCCAACATGGAGAAACACTGTCTCTACTAAAAATACAAAATTAGGCAGGTGTAGTGGTGCATGCCTGTAATCCCAGCTACTTGGGAGGCTGAGGCAGAAGAATTGCTTGAACCCAGGAGGTGGAGGTTCCAGTGAGCCAAGATTTCACCGTTGCACTCCAGCCTGTGCAAGAGCGAAACTTCATCTAATAATAATAATTTTAAAAAAAAAAAAAGAAAGAAAAAGGAAAAAGAAAAACCTGAAACTGTTGATCAGCTTTCCAATAAGACCGCAGGAGTTGGGTGAGTGGGCTCAAGCATGTGCACTAAGGCAAAACGGTAGAGTTTAACTGATATATGACCTTACAGGAGCACTCGACTGGTAAGAGGGAAAGAAAAGCCTCAAGAGAACATGCATACAAGTCCCGTAAACTCCTGTGCATATGCCCCCCACTGCCAAGCACTAGCAGGCCACTGTGCATGGGGACAGCCCATCCCAAGGGAAGAATCAGGAGAAGTAACACAAGACCCGGAAGCATGCTAAACCCTAAGGTAAAGTCAACCTGGGCACTTGATCTTTCAAGTTGCCTGACTGGCCCTCTTCCAAGTGCGATTTACTTCCTTTCATTTGTGAACCCCCGAGTACCTGAGACAGGTCTCAGTTAATTTAGAAAGTTTATTTTGCCAAGGTTGAGGATGTGCGCCCGTTACACAGCCTCAGGAGGTCCTGATGACAAGTGCCCAATGGGGTCAGAGTACAGTTTTGTTTTTATACATTTTAGGGAGAGACATGAGACATCAATCAACATATGTAAGATGAATATTGGTTCTATCCAGAAAAGGCGGGACAACTCGACGCAGAGTTGGGACTACTTGAAGCAGGAGGGGGCTTCCAGGTCACAGGTAGCTAAGAGAAAATTGTGGCATTCTTTTGAGTTTCTGACTAGCCTTTCCAAAGGAGGCAATCAGATGTACATTTATCTCAGTGAGTATAGGGGTGACTTTGTATAGAATGGGAGGCAGGTTGGCCTCAAGCAGTTCCCAGCTGGATTTTTCCCTTTAGCTTAGTGATTTGGGAGCCCCAAGATTTATTTTCCTTTCACACATTCTTGTTCTAAAGCCTTTTAATAAACTTGCCCTTCTGCTCTAAAACTTGCCTCCATCCCTCACTCTGTCTTATGGCCCTCGGTCAAATTCTTTCTTCTGAGGAGGCAAGAACTGAGGTGATTGCAGACCTGTAGAGATTCACTGCCACTGACAGTATCTGAAGTACCACACTTCAGTTCTACAATGTGAGATATTGTGCATTTATCTGTCATTTGCCATTGATGTGAATGAGTTTTCAAGAACCATTTTCTTAGCAGAGATTGGGAGTTACAAGGAACCAAAGAAAACATTATGATGTGGACGTGCCACTGAAAGAGACCAAAAGCGAAAACAAGGTGACCCAGCTTGATCAGCCTCTTAATAGTTCTCATATTTCTCAGGGCAGGATGGGCTCTACAGCACTCCCCACCCACCTCCTTGAATTTTCCGCGATAAAGAAACTGTATCTGTTTTAACTCAGGAACTTGTATTAAAGGAAGTGGTATTATTCAGCACTAGAACTAATGTTTGAAAGAGGCCACAAAATTTCCCATCCTAAACAGGTTTAAGGATAAGTTAGCTTTGTTTTGGTCTGGGATTGTTTAAAAGAAATCTGCAAAAAGCCTGGGGGTGGGGATGCTTGCGGGCAGTTCTTCCAGCACAATGTTCCTGTTTCCTGATTGCAGGGAGCATTGAGTCATCATCGGACAGCCATAAATAATACTTGAGAAACATATCCTGTCTTTGAAAATAGATTCCACGAATTCTTCAAGTTGTGTTTTTGCATTTTTACATTTTACATTTTCTACTTTATCCTTTGTCATCTATGAATAGTAAATAAACGTTTGAATAAAAAAGTGAGTGAGTAAATAAATAAACAGGTAAATTAAAGCTTTCTTTATTTCCACCTAAGTACATCCATTTTACTGCTTTACTCATCTGTGTGACAAATGTGAAAAATGCACAAGAAAGGGTTTTTTTTTTTTCCAGCACTGTTGCATAAGCAATTCTTCAACTTTTATGTCCGTAAGAATCACTCAGAAAACTTACTAAACGTGAAGATTTATGAGCCCCATATCTAAAGATTCTGATTTAATAGATCAGGCATAAACATACAGGAATGTAAATGGTAATATCATACACACAGACTTCAAAGTTGTGTCTGATGTGAATGGTCCTCAGGCCACACTTTGAGGAATATTGCTATCCAAGGGCTGTTGATCCTCTGGTCTATCATTTTGATATCAGAATCTTAAAAAACCATGAGTTGCAATCATCCCACCTCTGGGACTAGAGTCAGTCAAATGGAAGCAAGCATTATCAAGTAAGAGAACTTCAGAGACTTGCCAAAGTGAGAAGTGACATTGCAATATCAAGACTTATTATAAAAAATATACTAATCAAGACAGTATGATACCGACACGAAGACAGGTTACTCAAACAATGGAAAAGGACGGAGGGTCAAGAAATAGATCGATACACACATGAGCAATTGATTTTTAACCAAGATGTAAAACAATTTTCACTGGAGAATAGTCTTTTCAAAAAATGGTGCTAGAACAATTGGATATCCATATACCAAGTAAGTACTCCTATCCACAATATTGAAAAGGTAACTCAAAATGAATAATATACCTAAATGTTAAACTGAAAGCTATGGAACTTCAAGAAGAAAAGATAAAAGAAAATTTTTGTGCTGGTATTTTAGAAAAAGAATTCCTAAATACAATACCAAAGCCAAAATCCATAAAACAAAAAGTGGTACGTTGGATTTTATGACAATTAAAAACTTACCCTCTTCAAAAAACACTATTAAGAAAGTAAAAAGACAAGCCACAGACCAAAAGATAATGTTTGCAAATCACATACAAAATGACTTGCAAATTGCTTATCTGATAAAGGATGTGTATCTACAAAATGTAAATAACTCTCAAAACTTAATTTGAAAAAATCATTTAAAAAAGGACAAAAGATTTAAGTGGACACTTCATCAGCAAACATATATAGCTAGCAAATAAGCACATAAAAAGATATTCAGCATCATTTGTCACTAACAAAATAAAAATTAATCACATTGAGATGCTACTACACACCTATTAAAATGGTTACAATTTAAAAGACTGACCAAATCAAATATTCACAAGGACAGAAAAACTAGAATACTACTACACAATAAAAGTAATAAACTATTAATACATGCAACACGGATGAGTCATAAAATAACTATGGTGAATGAAAACAGACAGAGAAAAAAGAGTACAGATTGTAAAGTTCTATTATACAAATTCTGGCAAATAAAATCCAACCTGTAGTGACAGAAAGTAGATTAGATCTAAGGTTTCAAGATCACCTTTAAGATAACTGGTTGTTGACAATATTGAATTCCTTGCAGTTGTATGACTGAGTTCTTATTTTCTTGTTGGTTGTTGAACAAGAACCACTCTCGGCTCCTAGAGACCACTCTCAGGTCTTTGCCACACAGCTCCCTCCATAAGCAGTTAATGAGGTAATTTGCTTCTTAAAGCCCAGCATGGAAAATCTCCCTCATGCTTCTGATCTCTTTTCTTAAGAAGGGTCCAGTTCCTTGTAAGAACTTGCCTGATTAAGTCAGGTCCACCCAGAATAATGTCTCTTGATTAAGTCAAAGTCAACTAATTTTGGTTAATTACATCTGAAACTCATTTCATCTTTGTCTTATAATATATTCTAACCATGGGAGTGAAATCCTTTATAGTCACAGTCTCAACCACCCTAAAGCGGGGAGGTTGACGTAGGCTGTGTACACTAGAGCACAAGGAATTGCAGGAGCCTTCTTAGAGTTCTGGGTGCCACATTCTACAACTCAGCATACCTATAGACACAGGTCCCAAGAGGCAAGTACAAGGATGCCCATCACAACATTGTTGGTAACATAAAAACTCATTACCTCCTAATATGTTCTGAATGTTTGTATCCCCACAAAATTTATATATTGAAACTGAATGCCAGTACAATGGCATTAAGAGACAGACATTTGGGAGATGAATAAGTCATGAGGCCAAAGCTCTCATGAATGGGGATTATGCCCTTATAGAAGCGGTTTGAGGGAGTTTGTTCTCCCCTTCCACCACGTGAGGATAGAGCAAGAAGGTGTCTGCCATCTTTGAAGCAGAGACTAGGCCCTCACCAGTACTCCCAATCTGTTGGAGCCTTTATCCTGGATTTCCCAGCCTCCAGAACTATGAGCAATAAATTTCCATTGTTATAAATTACCCAGTCTAAGGTATTTATTATAGCAGCCTTAAAGGACTAAGAAAACTCTCATCCAAATGTCCAAAATAAGAAGCATAAATAAAATGAGAAATATTCTTATGTTAGAAAATGACGTAAAAGTTCAGCAGGAAAAATAAATAAGTAGGTAAATTATATGCACTTTAACATGCATATTCTTCTTTCACTGAATATGGCAGTGGATGAAATAAGAAAGTTAGGGGAATTTGGAGGGATTATGGTGGATGGGAGGCAGGACTAGATTGCAGCTCCCATGCAAACAGAGTAGTGTGTGGAAACTCACATGAACTTTTGCTCCAGAACTACTGCAGGAATAAACCAGAAAAGCTGAGAGAACTCACAGACCCTCTGAAGGAAGTGGAATGCTCCTACAGGACCCAGGAGACATCCCAAATATTGTGAGTGCCCAAGCTGTGGAAATAAGAGGAACTGTCCACCCTCGAGCACACACCCTCACTGGGGAACCTGAAAGTCTAGATCACGGGAGATGATTCTGGTCTTACCTGGACCTGAGTCACTTTAGAGAGCCGAGCGAAAAACAGGGGTAGAGGAAGCAGCGGGAAATGTCCTGTGGACTCTCTGAGTCCCCTGGGAAACAATTTCTGCCTCGTGTCACAGGGTCCTTGGGGACAGCTGCCAAAGGAACTGGGAAAGGTTGACAGGGAAAAGAAAATCTCCACCTGAACTTTGTAACAATTCCACCGAAACACGAGGTCTCTTGGCCTGGACTTGGGGGAGGGTGTGACTCCGGTGTGCAGACTCCACAGGTGGGGAAGCATGAAAGCCCTGCTTGCTTTTGCAGCTGGGAGACTGGTAGCCTGGGGCAAGTTCTCCGCCTTGCTCACCACTGCCTGGAAACAGACTTGGTACTATTGGTGAGGGCACGATGGGAGTGAGACTGGCCTTTTGGATAGTGTGGGAGCTGGGTGAGGCCTGTGACTGCTGGCTTTTTCCCACTTTTCTGACAACCTGCATGACAAAGCAAAGGCAGTCATAGTCATCCTGAAAACATAACTCCATTGACCTGGGAACCACACCCCCATCCCCCACAGCAGCTGTGGCAAGACCCACCCAAGCAGAGAGTCTGAGCTCAGACAAGCCTAGCTCTGCCCCCACCTGATGGTCCTTCCCTACCCACCCTGGTAGCTGAAGACAAAGGGCGTATACTATTGGGAGTTCTAGGGCCCAACCCACTGCCTGACCCTCCCTATACTACCACAGCTGATGCTGTCTTGAAAGCACCACCTTCTGGCAGGAGGCCAACCAGCAGAAAAATAGTACATTAAACAACCAAAACTGAGGACTCTCATAGAGTCCATTTTGTCCCTGCCACCTCCACCAGAACAGGTGCTAGTATCCACGGCTGAGAGACCTGCAGATGGTGCACACCACAGGACTCTGTGCAGACAACCCCCAGTACCAGCCCGGCGCCTGATAGACCTGCTGGGTAACCAGATCCAGAAAAGAGGTAACAGTCACCACAGCTCGGCTCTCAGAAAGTCACACTCCTAGGAAAGCCAGGAGGGTACTACATCAAGGGAACATCCATGGGACAAAAGAATCAGAACAGCAGCCTTGAGCCCTAGACCTTCCCTCTGACACAGCCTACCCAATGAGAAGGAACCACAAAAACAATTCTGGCAACATGACAAAACAAGGTTCTTTAGCAGCCCCCTAAAAAAAAATCGCACTAGCTCACCAGCACTGGATCCAAACTAAGAAGAAATTCCTGATTTACCTGAAAAAGAATCTAGAAGGTCAGTTATTAAACTAATCAAGGAGGCACCAGAGAAAGGTAAAGTCTAATTTAAGGAAATCAAAAAATGATACAAGAAATGAGGGAAGAAATCTTCAGTAAAATACATAACATAAATAAAAAACAATTAAAACTTCAGGAAATACTGACATTCTTAGAAAAATGCAAAATGTTCTGAAAGGTCTCAACAATAGAATTGAACAAGCAGAAGAAGGCTTCAGAGCTCGAACACAAGGTTTTTGAATTAACTCAATCCAACAAAGTCAAAGAAAAAGAAATAAGACAAATGAACAAAGCCTCCAAGAAGTTTAGGACTATGTTAAATGACCAAACCTCCACTGGCATTCCTGAAGAAGAGGAATGTAAAAGGTTGAAAAACATCTTTGGGGGATTAATCAAGGAAAATTTCCCCAACCTAGCTAGAGATTTAGACATCCAAAAACAAGAGGCTCAAAGAACACGTAGGAAATTCACCACAAAAAAATCATCACCTAAGTAGATTGTCATCAGGTTATCTAAAGTTAAGACAAAGGAAATAATATTAAGAGCTGTGAGGCAACAGCATCAGGTAACCAAGGAAAGCCTATCAGATTAACAGCGGATTTCTCAGCAGAAACCCTACAAGCTAGATTGAGGCCCTATCTTTAGCCTCCTTAAACAAAACAATTATGAGCCAACAATTTTGTATTCAGTGAAACTAAGCTTCGTAAATGAAGGAAAGATAACAGTCTTTTTCAGACAAACAAATGCTGAGCGAATTTGCTACTACCAAGCCATCACTACAAGAACTGCTAAAAGGAGCTCTAAATCTTGAAACAAATCCTGGAAATACATCAAAACAGAACTTCTTTGAAGCATAAATCTCACAGAACCTACAAAACAAAAATACAATTAAAAAAAAAAAAAAAACTAAGGTATACAGGCCACAAATAGCATGATGAATGGAATAGTGCCTCACATCTCAATACTAACGTTGAATGTAAATAGCCTAAATGTTCCACTTAAAACATACAGAATGGCAAAATGTATAAGAATTCACCAACCAAACTGTCTGCTGCATTCAAGAGACTCATCTAACATATAAGGACTCAAATAAACTTAAGGTAAAAGAGTGGAAAAAGACATTCCATGCAAATGGACACCAAAAGCAAGCAGGAGTAGCTATTCTTACATCAGACAAAACAAACCTTAAAGCAACAGCAGTTAAAAAGAACAAAGAGGGACATTATATAATAAAAGACCTTGTCCAACAGGAAAATATCACAATCCTAAATATATATGCACCTAACACTGGAGATCCCAAATTTATAAAACAATTAGTACTAGACCTAAGAAATGAGACAGACACCAACACAATAATAGTGGGGGACTTTAATACCGCACTGACAGCACTAAATAGGTCATCAAGACAGAAAGTCAGTAAAGAAACAATGGATTTAAAGTGTACCCTGGAACAAATGGACTTAACAGATATTTACAGAATATTTTACACAACAACCACAGAATATACATTCTATCATCAACACAAGGAACTTTCTCCAAGATAGACCATATGATAGGCCACAAAACAAGCCTCAATAAATTTTTCAAAATTGAAACTACATTAAGTACTCTCAGACCACAGTAGAATAAAACTGGAAATCAACTCCAAAGGAATCTTCAAAACCATGTATATACATGGAAATTAAATAACCTGCTCTTGAATGATCACTGCATCAACAATGAAATCAAGATAGAAATTGAAAAATTCTTCAAACTGAACATCAATAGTGGCACAACTATGTGAACCTCTGGGATACAGCAAAAGTGGTGCTAAGAGGAAAGTTCCTAGCCCTAAATGCCTGCATTAAAAAGTCTGAAAGGGCACAAATAGACAATTTAAGGTCACATCTCAAGGAACTAGAGAAACAAGAACCAACCAAACCCAAACCCACCAGAAAAAAAGAAATAACGAAGATCAGAGCAGAACTAAGTGAAATTGAAACAAACAAACAAACAAAATACAAAAGATAAATGAAACAAAACGCTGATTCTTTGAAAACATAAAAAAACTGATAGATCATTAGCAAGATTAATCAAGAAGAGAGAAAATCCAAATAAGCTCAATTAGAAACAAAAGGGAAGATATTAAAACTGAAGCCACAGATATACAAAAGATCATTCAAGGTTACCATGAACACCTATACATGCATATACTAGAAAACCTGGAAGAGATGAATAAGTTCCTGAAAAGTTACAACCCTTCTAGCTTAAATCAGGAAGAATTAGATACCCTGAACAGACCAATAACAAGCAGTGAGTTTAAAATTGTAATAAAAAAATTACCAACGAAAAAAAGTCCAGGACCAGATGAATTCACAGCTGAATTCTATCAGACATTCAAAGAAGAATTGGTACCAATCCTATCAACATTATTCTGCAAGATAGAGAAAGGAAATCCTCCCCAGATCATTCTGTGAAGCCAGTATTACCCTAATACCAAAACCAGGAAAGGACAAAACCAAAAAAGAAAACTACAAAAACAATATCCCTGATGAACATACATGCAAAAATTCTTTAAAAAATCCTAGCTAACTGAATCCAGCAACATATCAAAAAGATAAACCACCGTGATCAAATGGGTTTTGTAACAGGGATGCAGGGATGGTTTAACATATGCAAGTCACTAAATGTGATACACCACATAAACAAAACTAAAAACAAAAATCACATGATCATCTCCATAAATACAGAAAAAGCATTTGACAAAATCCAGCATCTCTTATGATTAAAAATTTCAGCAAAATCGGCATAGAAGAGACATATATCAATATAATAAAAGCCATCTGTGACAAACCCACAGCCAACATAATACTGAATGGGGAAACACTGATAGCATTCCCTCTGAGAACTGAAACAAGACAAGGATGCCCACTCTCACCACTTCTATTCGACATAGTACTGGAAGACCTAGCCAGAGCAATTAGACAAGAAGAAGGAATAAAGGGCATCCAAATCAGTAAAGAGGAAGTCAAACTGTCACTGTTTGCTGTTGATTTGATTGTATACCTAGAAAACCCTAAAGATTCATTCAAAAACCTACTAGAATAAAAGAATTCAGCAAAGTTTCAGGATACCAAATTAATGTACACAAATCAGTAGCTCTCCTATATATCAACAGCAACAAAGCTGAGAATCAAATCAAGAACTCAACTCCTTTTACTGTAGCTGCAAAAATAAAATAAATACTTAGGAATATACCTAACCAAGGACGTGAAAGACCTATACAAGGAAAACTACAAAAAACTACTGAAAGAATCATAGAGGACACAACAAAATGGAAGCTCATCCCATGCTCATGAATCAATATTGTGAAAATGACCATACTGCCAAAAGTCATCTACAAATTCAGGCAATTCTCATGAAAATACCACCATCATTCATCACGGAACTAGAAAAAACAATCCTAAAATGTATGTGAAACCAAAAAAGATCCCTCATAGCAAAGCAAGACTAAGCCAAAAGAACAAATCTGGAGGCATCACAGTACCTGATTTCAGACTATACTATAAGGCCATAGCCACTATAACAGCATGGTACTGGTATAAAAAGAAGCCCATAGACCAATGGAACAGAATAGAGAACCCAGAAATAAAGCCAAATACTTACAGCCAACTGATCTTTGACAAAGCAAACAAAAACATAAAGTGGGGAAAGAACACCCTATTCAACCAACGGTGCTGGTATAATTGGCAAGCCACATGTAGGAGAATGAAACTGGATCCTCATCTCTCACCTCATATAAAAATCAACTTAAGATGGATTAAGGACTTAAATCTAAGACCTGAAACTATAAAAATTCTGGAAGATGACATTGGAAAAACCCTTATAGAGATTGGCTTAGGCAAGGATTTTATGACCAAGAACCCAAAAGCAAATGAAATGAAAACAAGGATAAATAGATGGGACTAGCTGGGACTTAATTAAACCGAAGAGCTTTTGCATGGCAAAAGGAACAGTCAGCAGAATAAACAGACAACCCACAGAGTGGAAGAAATCTTCACAATCTATACATCCAACAAAAGACTAATATCCAGAATCTACAAGGAACTCTAACAAATCAGCAAGAAAAAAAAACAATCCCTCAAATAGTGAGTTAAGGACATGAATAGACAATTCTCAGAAGAAGATATACAAATGACCAACAAGCACATGAAAAACGCTCAACATCACTAATGATCAGGGAAATGCAAATTAAAACCACAATGCAATACCAACTTACTCCTACAAGAATAGCCATAATTCAAAAATAAAAAAATAATGGATGTTGGCATGGATGCATTGAAAAGGGAACATTTCTAACACTGCTGGTGGGAATGTAAACCAGTACAACTGCTATAGAAAACAGTGTGAAGATTCCTTAAAAGAATTATAAGTAGAACTACCATTTGATCCAGCAATTCCACTACTGGGTATCTCCCAGAGGGAAAAGAGTCATTATGTGAAAGACACTTGTGCATGTATGTTTATAGCAGCACAATTTGCAATTGCAAAACTGTGGAACTAACCAAAATGCCCATCAATCAACAAGTGAACAAAGAAACTGTGATAAGTATATATGATAGACTTCTACTGAGCCATAAAAATGAATGAATTAGTGGCATTCACAGCAACCTTGTTGGGATTGGAGACTATTATTCTAAGTGAAGTAACTCCAGGAATGGAAACCCAAACATTGTATGTTCCAAATACCCCTTGTTTCCCTAAAAACCTATGGAAATTAAAAATTTGTTTAAAAAGCATACTGCTTTTACCTTTGAATTAAACAAAAGGAAAAAGAAAGGTATATAAGGTTTTAAAATGCACACAATGTGAGAACAAAGTGGGAGGACTGACGCTACCCAACCTCAAAGCTTACTATGAAGCTAAAGTAATCAAGACAGTTTAGTACTGGCTAAAGACTAGACAAATAAATCAATAGGAAAAAATAGAGAGTCCAGAAATAGGCACATATAAATATAGTCAACTAATCTTTGACAAAGGAGTAAAGGCAATACAATGGAGCAAAGAGTCATTTTCAGCAAATGGTGCTGAAACAATTGGACATCCACATGCAAAAAGAAAAAAAGTGAATCTAGACACAGACCTTACACCCTTTACAAAAATTAACTCTAAATGCATCGTAGACCTAAATGTAAAGTACAACATTATAAAACTCTTAGAAGACAATACAGGAGATGATGACGTTGGGTATGGCAATAACTTTTTATATATTGTACTGAAGGCATAATTCATGAAATCAATGATTAATAAGCCAGACCTCATTAAAATTAAAAACGTCTGCTCCGCAAAAGACAACGTTAAGAGAATAAGAAGACAAGCCACAGACTGGGAGAAATATTTGCAAAAGGCACATCTGATAAGACTGTTAACCAAAAAACACAAAGGACTCAAAAAATTCAACAATAAGAAAGAAAAGAAACTACTCAATTAAAAATGGACCAAAGACCTTAACAGACACCTCACTAAAGAAAATATACAGATGCTAAATAGCATATGAAAAGATGCTTTACATCCCATGTCACCAGGGAAATGCAAGTTATAACAACAATAAAATACCACTACACACCTATTCAAATGTCAAAAATATAGACACTGACAACAAAGGCTGGAGAGTATATGGATCAACAGGAGCTCTCCTTCACTGTTAGTGGGAATATAAAATGGTACAGCCACTTTGGAAAGCAGTCTGGTGGTTTCTAACAAAATTAAGTATATGGTTGCTAGACAATCAATAATAACACTCCTCAGTGCTTGTCCAAAGAAGTTGAAAACTTACCACCACGCAAAAACCTACACACAAATGTTTACTGAAGCTTTATTCATCATTGCCAAAACTTGGAAGCAATCAAGAGGTTTTTAAAAAGGTGAATGGGGCCAGGCGCGGTGGCTCAAGCCTGTAATCCCAGCACATTGGGAGGCCGAGACGGGCGGATCACGAGGTCAGGAGATCGAGACCATCCTGGCTAACACGGTGAAACCCCGTCTCTACTAAAAAATACAAAAAACTAGCCGGGAGAGGTGGCTGGGCGCCTGTAGTCCCAGCTACTGGGGAGGCGGAGGCAGGAGAATGGGGTGAACCCGGGAGGCGGAGCTTGCAGTGAGCTGAGATCCAGCCACTGCACTCCAGCCTGGGCGACAGAGCGAGACTCTGCCTCAAAATAAATAAATAAATAAATGGCAGAAGAATCTTAAAAGCAAATTACTAAGTGAAAAAAGTCAACGCGAAAATGGTATATATTGTATGATTCCTACTACATGACGTTCTGGAAAAGAGAAAATTCCAGAGACAATAAAGAGATCAGTGGTTGTTAGGGGATTGGGGAGGAGAAGGAGAGATGAATAGGCAGAGCACAGAGGATTTTTAGGAAAGTGCAACTATTCTGTATGATACTACAATGGTGGAAACATCATGATATATTTGCTCAAACCCATGGAATGTGCAATACCAAGAGGGAACTCTAATGTCAACTACACACTTTGGAAGATAATGATGTGTCAATGTAGGTTCACCAATTGTAACAAACATACCACTCTGATAGGGGATGTTGATGATGTGGGAGGTGATGCACATGTAGAGGACAGGGGATATATGGGAAGTCTCTGTACCTACCACTCAATTTTCTGTGAGTCTAAAACTTCTCTAAAAACAGTCTATAAAAATGCATGGAATGTAATACCTTATAGATATGCAATGTTGTAGTAATCCTGTTTTTTTATTTTCTATGTTTCTAATGCTTTCACATGGTGGGGGCTTTGCTGACCCTGAAGAAACTGGCCTTCCCAGGGCTAGCTAGTTGCTAGAGACAGTAAAAGACTTTCCGGTGAGTGTACTTTTCATATGCAAACCAACCAATCCAGAGCCCAGACCACCCCCCCACCACCTCCTTTATATGGCCCCCATAGGGCTCTTTCACTTAGGGCCACCATTCCCCTGCCCTAATCACCCCAGGGCCTACCAGACAACTAGAGACAACCCCTATACCCTTGAGCCAGCTGAAATTATTCAAATTAGCCAATGTTAAGCCCATTTATCTTGCCTCACCTGTTTCTGCAGAGCCCACAATAAAGACTTTGCGGTGATTTCCCCTAGCTCTCTCTGACTCCTGACTGACCTTTGGTGCTTCCCTTTGTGGCCCCTGCATGGTGAGGTATAGCCTTCCCCCTGGGGACTGTAATAAACTATCTTTTCAATGGCAATTGGGTCCTGATCTGTTGGCCTCACCATACCCAAATAATAATAAAAGCTACATTTTAAAATAACTATTTATAAACATAGTATTTTAATGTATTTTTATAAAGCATTGGCAGGATTTACACTAAATCTGTCAAATGGCTGACCCCAGGAATGAGAAGGGTTATGAGATCGGGGAGTTGGGAGATCAGAGGGTCACAACTTTACATGTAGGAGTATGCTGTCATAAAACAGGAGACTTGAAGCAAATGTAACAAAATGTTAAGAACTACTCATTCTGTGTGGTGGGACAGAAGTACTTACTATATGATTTTAAAATATTCATTTTTTAAAATAAAAGTTATTTTTTAAAGAGTAATGTTGCCTACAACATTCAAAAGATGTGGTAAAGATAATACTAAATAAAGAGCAAAGAATATTCAGGAGATTCATATACAAGTTAGGATGCAATTTTCAAAACAAGTTGAGGCAAGAAATGCAGAGAAGAGACACAATAGCAGGGGCTTTTAGGTAAGTAATAGTGTTCCAGACACTCCAATTTATTCACAACTTGTTCAACATCCCTTCTCAGCTGGATTACTGTATCAGTTATCTGTTACCACAGTAATGCCATGTAACAACCATGACAGAAAACACAAAATCTGCCTGGCATATAGCAATAAACTTTTGTTACTCACAAGTGTTTAGGTTGACTAAGCATTTTGTTGATGGAAGCTGAGCTTATCAAGATTTACTTATGTGTCTATTGCTAGCTGTAGGGCAATTAAATAGTCAATCCTGGATGAACTTGCTCACAAGCCTGTGCCATCTTGCTGTATTCTACGTAGCTGCTCACCAGCAGGTTCATCCATCCTTATTCTCATGGCAAAGGGAGAGGAGCAAGAGGCAACAAGAAGAAACACACAGGGCCTCTAAAGACCTGGGCTCACAACTGGCACATTGTTGGTTCCACACACGATCTATGCCAAGGCTAGTATAGACTCAGTGTCTTTAATGGAAGGAGCAAACAAATCAAGACCATTGCTACCATCAATCCACCTCAGTTAAACAAAAACTATCTTGGTGGATAATTTTTCCAGTATACTTCATTCACTGTGAGAATTAAGAAATCGGACAGAGCAGAGATTAGCTCTACTTAGGGTTTGTTTGTTTGCTTTAAATAGATCCTTATGTGTTCCTGCTTGAGATCTTTCCCTGATATGGCAGCATCCTTATCAGTTGACCTAGACCTGCCTAGAGTATTGTAACCTAAGAAATATAAGGCCCATTTTCTTCAGAAATGCAGTCTGGAAAAAGCTAATGTCTCTGATTATTTACCTAAGAGAGGACAGAATTATATGCTGGGAAGATTAAAAGCAGTGACAGGCCACCTTCCGGTCATGATGTCAATTATGTTCTTGCCAGAATACCTGTAAAGCCTTCTCAAAGGAAATCTTGAAAAACAGAGTGAAGAAATAACACATATGACTATATTCCCCCTTTTGGGAAGTCACAATACACTTTAGTTTTATACACTGTTGGTTACCAGACCAATACCCATTCCCTCTTCCTCTCTTAACTAACAGATCCTTGATTTTGCTTTAGGGCAGCAATGCATCAATTAAAAATACTCCTTATTCCAGACTCACTTATGGCTAGGGATAGCTGCATGACCTATTTATTTCCTGGCAGTGAGACATAAGCACAAGGTAACTAAGTGGACAACTGAGAAAAATATATTTCTTTCCAGAAATAAAGGGACATATTTCCTGTTTTCCACCTTCTGCCCCTGAGTCTTTCCTGTGTTTCCTGCCTAGAAGTGCAGCAGCCACCGTGTGAGCATGAGAAAGAAAGGCCCACACTATTCCAGGGAAGCTGCAGGAGAATTCAGAAAGGAGACTGCACACCGGAGGCATCCTGGAACTGACGTTCCACTCTGGATGCCTGTGTCTGCATTTGTTTTTCTACATAAGAAAAATAAACTCCTACTTGTTTATGTCTATGCAATCAGATTTCTGTCACATGCAGCCAAATGCAAATCTAAATAATTTGTGAGTTCTAAGAATTTCTGCACTGAAAGAAAAACCTTCCTGGCTAGATTTAGTCATTCCACAACATGTGTATATTGTACACCATAAATATATACCATTTTATCTATCAATTTAAAACTAACATTAATAAAATAATAAAGATGTGAAAGACCTAAATAAATAAGAGGCAAAAAGGCTCAGTCCTTCCCAAACTTACTTACACACAAGCACTTTTTTAAAAAGTAATTTATTTTTACCTCCTATATGAACAATGCTTCACAGAATATCTGGTTGGAAAATTCCATTTTCTTTTGTATTATGTGACCTTTACCTTGAATGGCCTGTTTCCTGGTTAAAGTACTGCATTAATGAAATGAATGTGTAAAACAGATCTGTATATGGACAAACCATCTTGTAACACCAGCTATCTCAGAATAGACATCATTTGCTTATCCATGATCCCGTTCATCAGAAAATATTTATTGGTTGCCTAATAGGTTCCAAACTCTGCTAGGTCCTGGGGATAGAAAGATAACTTAATCCAGTTCTCAAATCTTTGTTAGTTTAAGGTTAGTGTGACAAAATAATTTTTTATAACATAATGTATCTAAAATTCTCTGTTACCACAATTTAAGGACATTCCAAGCATCCAGGGCACACCATCATGATTCTCCTGATTCATGAATATTAACCTAATGGAAAATATGGGATACTCAGGGAGGATTTGAGCCAACTATCCAACATTTACATATTTTTTAAAATTATTTTTATTGAGACATAATTGATGTACGTATTTTCAGGGTACATGTGATAATCTGATACATACCTATAATCAAATCAGGGTAATTAGGATGTCCATCACATTAAATGTTTAACTTTTCTTTATGCTAGAAACATTCAAATTATTCTCTTCTAGCTACTTTGAAATGTTTAACAGACTAATGTTAACTATAGTCACCCTACTGATCTGTCAAACATCAGGTCTTATTTCTTTTATCTATTAGTAGCTGTATAATTGTACCCATTAATAATCTCTCTTTATTCCCTCCTTTCCCACCCTTCCTGGCCTCTGGAAATCTATCTGTCTTCATGAGCTCCACCTTTTCAGCTCACACATGTGAGTGGGAACGTTCTATATTTGTCTTTCTGTGCTTGGTGTATTTCATTTAACATAATGTCCTTCACTTCCATTCATGCTGCTGCAAATAACAGGATTTTATTCTTTTTACGGCTGGATAATATTGTGTATATACTACATTTTACTTATTCATTTATCCATTGATGGGCACTTAGGTTTATTCTATATTTTGGGTATTGTAAATAGTGCTGTAGTAAACATGGGGGTGCAGACATCTCTTGGATATATTCATTTCCTTTCTTTTGGACCAGATCTCAACAATCCCTTCAGACCTCCACTAGGCAGTGTGAGGATGCCTAATGTACCCAATATACAACCAGCAATAATGAAACCAACAGAGAAACATCCAGTTTATGCACTGATTGCAAAAAATAACTTGTGTTGGCCCAAGCTGAACTTCTTAAACACCAAGAAGAAGTAGAAAGAAAAGATGCATAATTCGATCATCGGGAATGAGAAATGCAAAACTTCACTCAACATGGTAGAAAAAATAATTGGCCACTTCTTAGCAATTTTCCTATAGAACTTTGTTTCTATCAGGATTTTTCTGTGACATTCCTATAGAGTTCCAAAAGACAGTAAAGCTTATATACTACTTCTGGATGTTCCATGCTGTAACACTGTTTCTAAATATCTTCAGATGCTTGTCTTGGTTTTGTGTTGATTTTGCAAGAGTGGTTGATTTTGGATTGAGTATCCCGTGGTTCTTGCTTTTTACTCCTTGTTCATTTGTCTGATGGTACAGATCACTTTATGGAACTTTCAGGAGTGACAGTTCGTTCAGATTCTTTGTATTCTTCTTCGTCTATATTTGTTAGTTTGCTGTACATGCACTCCAGGCTGTAGGATTTCATAACTGGGGCAATTGTGGTTAAATTTCGACCCTTAACTGGTCTCAACCAAACTATTCCTGTTGGAATCAGTATGATAATCATAGCAGCACTTTTCACAGCATCAGCAGCCATCTCACTAGTTATGTTTTTAAAATATGATGGCCTCCAGCTGCATCTATGTTGCTACAAAGGACATAATTTCATTTCGGTGGCTGTGTAATATTCCATGGTATATACATACCACATTTTCTTTACCCAGTCTACCATTGATGGACATTTCGGTTGATTCCATGACTTTGCTATTGTGAATAGTGCTGCAAGAAACATATAAGTGCAGGTGTCTTTTCGAAAAAAGAAGGTACTAATTAACATTCCCACTAATGGTGTACAAGGGTTCCCCTTTCTCTACATTCTCACCAGCATCTGTTATTCTCTGTCTTTTTTGTAAAAGTCATTCTAACTGGAGTGAGATGATATCTCATTGTGGTTTTGATTTGCAGTTCTCTGATACTTAGTGGTGGTGACCATTTCTTCATATATCGGTTAGCCATTTGTATGTCTTCTTTTAAGAAATGTCTGTTCAGCTCTTTTGCCCATTTCTTAATCAATTATTTGGTTTTTTACTACTGAGTTGTTTGAGTTCTTTATATATTCTGATTATTAATTCCTTGTCAGATAGATAGTTTGCAAATATTTTCTCTCATTCTGTAGGTTGTCTATGCAATTTTTGATTGTTTTCTTTGTTGTGCAGAAGCTTTTGAACTTTATGTAATCCCATTTATCTAGTTTTGATTTTATTTCCTGTGCTTTTGAGGCTTACTCAAAATATCTTTGCCCAGATCAATGTACTGGAGCATTTCTCCAGTGTTTTGTTCTAGTAGCTTTACAGCTTTTTTGTCTAGTAGTATCTTTATTTTTAAATAAAAGTATATTCTATGCCCATGGATTGGAAGAATCGATATTGTTAAAATGACCGTACTACCCAAAGCAATTTACAGATTCAGTGTAATCCCTGTGAAAATACCAATGACATTCCTCACAAAAATAGAAAAAAAAGTACTAAAATTAATATGAAACCCCAAAAGACCCCAAATAGCCAAAGAAATTTTGAACAAAAAGAACAAAACTGGAGGCATCATGCTACCTGACAACAAATCAGCTGGTACTGCATAAAAACAATGGAAAAGAAGACAGAGCCCAGATACCAATCCACACACTTACAGCCAACCCATTTTGGATGAAAATACCAAGAAAATACAATAAGGAGAAAGCAGTTTCTTCTATAAATGATGCTGAGAAAACTGGATAACCATACATAGAAGAATAAAACTAGACTCTATGTCTCACCATATATAAAAATCAAATCAAAATGAATCAATATTTACATCTTAACTCAGTCTTGATTTTCTTTAATTGTCCTCTACACGCAATGATTCATGTCAAAGGACAACAGTGGCAATTCTTTATGAAAACCCTAAGCAGTTAATGCCCTTGATAGAAGTGAAGAGACCTAATATGTAAAGAATGAGAGAAACGTGTAATTATGACTAAAGCAGGGTTCAAGTTCAAGGAAGGGATAACTTCGTATCTAGAATAGGAGAGGGATAAGAAAGGGACATGAGAGCGATGTGTTGTCGGAACTCAGGGAAGTTTTTAATGGAAAGGCAGAAGATGAAAATGCCAAAAAGAGTGGTTGGTTGATAGAGCAAAGTCTCAGAACACATAGAAGCTGTTGGAATAAAGAACTAAAACATGAAATTAACCTGAACAGAAAGACGCCATCATCCTTCCATACAAGAGGAAAGTGAAATGAGAGCGAATGTGGGTGGTGTGCGGTTGGAGGAGAGATTTCTATGGGTTGAATTGTGTTCCCCCAAAATATATGTTCAAGTCCTAACCCCACTCCCTCAGAATGTGACCTTATTCAGAAATAAGGCTGTTTCAGATGTAATTAGTGAAGATGATATCATACTGGACTATGGTGGGCCCCTAATCCAATACAACTGCAATCTTTATAAAAGAGGGAAATTTGGACACACACACACACACAAGGAAGACAATGTGAAGACACATGAGGGATGATGGCCATGACAACTGAGGCAGAGATTGGAGTGCTGCATTTGCAAGCTAAAGAATCACCATGTATTGCCAAGAGCTTCCAGAAGCTAGGAAGAGGCAAGACAGAATTCTCCTCTACAGGGTTTAGAAGGAGCATGGCCCTGCTCATGCCTTGATTTCAAACTTCTAACCCCTAGAACTGTGACAGCATAAATTTCCATTGTCATAGCCCCCACTTGTGGCCTTTATCTTACTGATGACAAAGTTAAGAGACTAGCACCAAGATTAAAAGGGAGCATTGACTATAGTGAAGTTCCAAACTAATACCTGAGGAGAATAAAAGTGGAAGCCAAGCATGAAGATATACAAATAGGTAATAAGGACTTGGCTGAAATCAGTGACTATGAATTTATTGTACCACTAATCTGATAAAAATTCCAGACACAAATATGAATTTAGTACATGATAAAGATATTTCAAATCAGTGCATATATGATGGATTGGTTATTCAATACAATACAATTAACAATTTGAGGGTAGAAAAAAATATCTACAAGTGGAACTAACTGTCCTCTTGATTTAAAAATAATGTTAAAGAGTTGTTTATAATAATAGTTTTAAAAAGGAAACAACCTAAATATCTAATAAGGGACAATATCATATGAATAACATCGGGTTGTTAACAAATTTTACATCATAATAATATATTCTTATTTTAAAACTGGAAAATGTCAATACACGCTATTGTCAACTATTACAGTTTTATAAAATATATGTATATACATACACACATGTACATAATGTGTCTATACCTCTCTAAAGAAAATAAATGGTTATTGACTATTATCTCTATATGATAGAATTACAGGTATTCTTTCTATATGATTTTCTTTCAAATTATATACTTAATATTTGGCTTTACTTATTTATGGCTTTATTTAGAAAAGTACTGTAACAATGAGAGTTCTAGAATTTGAGGATCCTATATAAGTTGTCAAAATAGCCCAGTGTTTCAACTCTCTTTTTTCAAGAATCAAAAACAATTCCTGAGATGGAGATCAGAAGAGCCATGTTTAAAAGAATAGATGAAAACCAGAGGAAACTACAGCAGGGAGATACATACCTGGGACCACGTGTATATACAAGACATCTGGTGCCTCGGTTAGGAACATTGCAAAGATAAATGAAATTTGGGAAGTAAATTGCCCATGAAAATGTTTAAGCCATAGGAGGAATTTAAGATTTTGTGGTACAATTTGGTTTTGGTTTTAATTTTAGAGACTGGCAGTGACCTGTTTTATGCCATGTGAGTCTGGTGTTTACCTGCTGTGGTCCGAATGAATGACCTTAAACTCTAGGTCATTTGGGATTTTGACCTTGTTCATTTCATGTCTGCTTATGCTGGTATTATGCAGAGGTAAGTAGCTGTTACACAGACAAGGACTCCAGGCACCAGCCTATGTGCCGGGGAGAGGAAGGTGGGGAGAGGGGGCGAATACAGAAGTTGACCACAATAGCCTCCTTTTATACAGGCCTTCTAGATGTTAGGGATTTAAACTTATTTTTTAGTTTTTCTGTGTTTTGCAGTCAGGCTTGCAGTCCAGGACTATCAACTGATGCCAAGTTCTGTGGGAACTTTAGTGTATGCAAGCTCCTAGCTTTAAATGTGCGTGCCAGACATAGGAGACAATGTAGATAAGCTGCCTAACATTCTATTTATTTTGTTCATCATTCAAGGCTAAGGTGGTGCTGTTGAGGGAATAGGCTTGTGGATCCATGAAGCATATATCCATAATCTCCTAAGAATTTACTCCCAACACACGGCTTCAGGTTAATGCTGGGTTTGTTATTTTGCATAGACTCTGGTCATGGCTATAGCTTTAGATTTCAGAGACCCAATCTGAATGTAGGGTTCACATAGTTTGTTCACATTCTCCTCTCTGAGTAGAACAATCCCACTCAAGTGATTGTTCCCCATCAAACTGGACTCATTCTCTTTTATTCCTGCCTGATTCCCCCATAATATGCCTCATTATTGTTGCGTCTTCCTTTAGAAGTCTATTCCATTTACTTATCCAGCATGAAGTTCGTCCAAAACTGTAATATTGATACTTCCCTTGTAATTCTTCCAGTATTTTCTACTGATCTTCCTACTCTTCTCTATAATCTGTCCAGAATCTTTGTAACTACTCAAAATAGCAGTCTCAATCCTTAAGATAGTGGGTTCCCAATCGTCTATATTATGAATTTTTCACATTCACCTTTAAGAGCTACGTCTCAACAGTATTTTTTTTTTTTTGGATCCTGCTTCTCAGCAGGGTCTACAGACAATTCAGTCTGCCCTCTCATATCTTCCCCTCTCTTTCTACCTAAGATTTCTTTGGACCTCTGCCACAGTTTCTGATCTAACAACGACAAGGCATCTTCCCCTTTTCTAATTCCTTTTTTAAGTATAGTTAGATTTGGGTATATATTATTTTCCCAGTTGTCTTTCCTGGTCATAATATCTGCTATTTCCCTTTAACTCTGTCCAGTCTTCTGATTTCTGCAATCTCAACTTTTGTTACTAGGGAATTAGTTTATTCCTCTAGATAAGTGTTTTTCAAGGAGGGTATAATTGATAACAGTGCAGGATAACTCCTTTTTGGTGAAGCTGTCCTATATATTGCAAATGGTTTAGCATCCCTGGCCCCTGCTCACTAAATACCAGGAGCACTTTCTCAAATTCCACTATGGAAATCAAGAATCCACAGCTATGTCTACATTACGATTTTTTGTTGTTGTTGTGGGGGTTGTGGGCGGTTGAGACAAAGTCTCCTTCTGTTGCCCAGGCTGGAGTGCAGTGGCGCGATCTCAGCTCACTGCAACCTCCGCCTCCAGAATTCAAGCGATTCTCCTGCCTCCGCCTCCTGAGTAGCTAGGATTACAGGTGCCCGCCACCACACCCGGCTAATTTTTGTATTTTTAGTAGAGATAGGGTTTCACCATGTTGGCCAGGCTGGTGATGAATCTTTAGTTAGTGGGTTCAAATGTGCCTGACCAATGTGACCTGGCCTGCTAATTCTTCCTGCTCCCAGTCCTAGAGAGTCCCAGGAGAGGTTGGGAACACTGGAAAAGTGTTACTAGCTCCACGCTTGCTCTGGAAAGGAAGAAGTAGGAGATCTAGAAAACCTGCTTCTACAGCAATGCCAAAATCAAAGCCCACTTGGAATAGTTTGGGAAGAAAACAGGAAGTAAGGGTGGTCAATGGCGATCAGTTTTCTTTTAGAAGGAGCGGAGTTGGAACAGAAACTGAAGTCGGATGCAGGGTAAACAAGGGTTTTTTATAGAATGCAGATCACAGAATATGTTTGTATGTATGACACCAGGAGCTGCCTCAAAAAATTGTGGCTTCTACTTTCTCTTCGTAACAGGATTTTTGAGAAAAGTTAACAAGAAAAATAATTTGCCCAAAAGAAATATATGTATGTTTGTGTGTATACATACACCTACTCACATATATATGCAAGTGCAACGGTGTGAAAGACTCTACATCTATAATATGTCACTTTCATATCCCTAGATTCAATGAAAATAGAAGTTCTGCTGAAAACAAAATATTCTGGAAAAAAAAAAAAGTAGGTCAGTTTAAGTACAATTAAGCTCAAAAAAGTTTGAGTATTGTCTCAGTTGTGGAACGCAATCCAGAGAAAGCACAAATTTGTAGAATATTCTCAGAAATGATGAGTATTTGAGATGTTTTATTTTGGTGCTTTCATTTTCTATAATGAAATGAGGTAACAAATCCCTAATTGCGTCCTAGTATTCTAAAATAGCTAGCAAGAATAGAAAAATCTGACAGTTGCTGAGAAAAAAAGAAAAAAAAACAAACAAACATGAAAATAGCCAAATCTGTCCAATCTTGTATTTATCCATTCAGGCTATAAATGGTGTTATTGTTGAAAAGAAGTTAAATTTTCTTCAGAGAAAACCTTTTTTGTGGAGAAAATGGCATTCATCGCTCACTAAATAAATGTATGCAACATTAATTTGATTCCCTTCTATTAATAACCAGTAAAAATATAATAGTGGATTATCATTCATTCTTTCATTCTACAAATACTTTTAGGTCATAGCATGGGCTAGATCCAGGGTGCAACACTGATGAAAATAGGCTCCAGCAAAAATAAGATGTATTTCTGCCCTCAAGGCACCACTAATCTTCATCAATTAAAATTATTATGAAGAACACAAATAAGCAATTCACACAAGAATAACAAATTGTCTAGAAATGTGTATAAAATACTCATCCTCACTAGTAATCAATAAATGCAGCTTTAAAATTACAATAAGATACTGTTTTTCATCAACCAACTTAGAAAAGACTTTCTAATAATAATATTTAGGGTTGGTACATAAAAATAGGCCCTCTTATTAATTGTTATTTGGAACATTAATTAGCAACATTTTTCTAAGATATAATCTGGCAACATGGATTAAAAGAATTAAAAGGTGTCATACTATATAGCACAAACCCACTTCCAGGAAATTCAGCTGAAAACCTAGATTACTGAAGTCTTTATAAATAGAGGAATGAGAATGTTCACCACACCACTAGATATGTACCATGAAATGGAAGATTTATCAAAAAATATGGCACATTCTTATAGTACCATCTTACTAGTAAAAATTAGGTGGTAAAATAATACTGAATAAATTAAGAACTCTATGGTATAGTTTAAAAAAGGGAAACAATTAAAATTGGGTATAGCCTAATGTCATTGTAAGTAATAAATGTGTATATATTATAAAAAGATGTATGTATGCATGTAGAAGAAAATACAGTTGTCCCCCCATATCCACTAGGAATGTGCTCCAAGACCCCCAGTGAATGTCCAAAACCTTAAATAGTAGCAAATCCTATATACACTATTTTTTTCTATACATACCTACTCATTATAAAGTTTAATTTATAAATTAGGCACAATAAAATATACTGTAGTAAAATTTATGTGAAGGTTCTCTCTCTCCCTCTCTCTCTCTCAATATCTTATTGCACTGTACTCACCTATTTTCAAGCCACAGTTGACCAGAGGTAACTGAAACCTTAGAAAGCAAAATTGTGGGTAATGGAGGACTACCGTAAACTGTAAACAAAAAGGTGAAATGAGTTACAAGAGAGAAGAAGTTTACAGGTCATTTAAATGTTCTTCTTTTTGTTTCCTTATATATTCTATACTTTTCATACTGAACATGTAACACATCTTCAGTTAAGAAATAAACTTTTAATTCAGCAACTTCAATCTCGCTATGGTTTGGACACAAACTTTGTGTGGTTTTCCAGATTTTATTGATTGTCTTCTATCTCTTAGTTGACTACTTGCCTTCATTGAATTGCTCTCTGCTCTTAAAGTTGGATGAAATACTATACATTACACTATGAGATTGGGCTTCCTGAGAAGCTACTGAGGAGCCAGATGAAAAATAAGTATGATTCATATCACAACATTAAAAAAAAAAAAACTTGAAAAGACTATGTTAAGTGAAAGAAGTCAGTCACAAAAAGTCATCTATTGTATGATTCTTTTTATACAAAATGGCCAGAATGAAAAAATGTATAAGAACAGAAAAGCTAATGGTTGTCACAGCTAGGGGGAAAAAGAGAATGGGAGTGACAAGTAATGGACTTGGGATTTCTTTTAAGGGTGATGAAAGCATTCTAAATTCGGAGATTTATACTTCTAAAATGGCAATGTAGACACAGCTGGATTCACTCTCTAACACAGAAAACCAATATATATATATATATATATATATACAACACTGAGATTATCACCAGACAGCAACCTGTTCAGAGATAGGCAATCTAAAATTATGTAAATTGAGACAAATACAAGTCAAAATGTGGGGGAGATGGAGTTAAAGTGTATGGTGGTTTCGTTTTATTTGGTTTTTCACTTTTTTTGTTTGTTTTTACTCTTTTTTGTAATCTAAGTTTTTATCTCTTTAAATAATTTATTATATCTGTAAGATGTTTTATGTAACCCTATGGTAACTACAATGCAAAAACCTGTAATGGATACACTAAAAATAAAAAGGAACAAATTAAGACATACTACAACTAAGTAAATTACATAGCCACAAGGGATGACAGTAAGAAAGGAAGAAAAGAAGAAAGGAGTTACAAAGCAACCAGAAAAACAGAAAAACAAATGGCAATACTAAAAATGGCAGTACTAAGTCCTTACTTATCAATAATGACACTGAATGTAAACGAACTAAATTCTCCAATTAAAAGACATAGATGAAGTTTTTTTTCACATTTTTGTTGGCTGCTTATATGTCTTCTTTTGGAAGTCTCTATTTATGCCTTTGCCCACTTCTTAGTAGGGTTATTTCTTTTTTGCTTGTTAGTTTAAGTTCCTTATATATTTTGGATATTAGGTTCCTCTCAGATGGATAGTTTGTGAATATTTTCTCCTATTCTGTAGGTTGTCTATTTACTCTGTTGATGGTTTCTTTTGCTGTGCATAAGCTCTTTAGTTTAATTAGGTCCCACTTGTTAATTTTTGGCTTTGTTGCAATTTCTTTTTGGTACTTGTTCATAAATTCTTTGCCAAGGTCAATTTTGGGAAGGGTATTTCCTGGGTTTTCCCTTAAAATTTTTATAGTTTGAGATCTTACATTCAAATCTTTAATTCATCTTGCATTAATTTTTGTATGTGGTGAAAGGTAAAGGTCTAGTTTCATTCTTCTGCACGTGGCTTTCCAGTTATCCCAGAACCATTTATTGAATAGGAAGTCCTTTCTCTGTGGCTTATGTTTTCCAGCCTTGTTGAAGATCAGATGATTGTAGGTGTGTAGCTTTACTTCTGAGCTTTCTAATGGGTTCCATTGGTCTATGTGTTTGTTTGTGGACAAGTACCATGCTGTTAATCATCAGAGAAATGCAAATCAAAACCACAATGAGATACCATCTAACACCAGTCTGAACAGCTACTATTAAAAAGTCAAAAAGCAACAGATGTTGGCAAGGCTGTAGAGAAAAGGGAAGGCTTATACACTGTTGGTGGGAATGTAAATTAGTTCAGCCTCTGTAGAAAGCAGTTTGGAGATTTCTCAAATAACTTACAACAAAACTTGAGACCATTATATTAAGTGAAATAAGTCAAGCACAGAAAAAAAATTATTGCATGTTTAATCAAATATTGAATGTAATCACTCATGCAGGAACTGAAAAGGTGGATCTCATGAAGATGGAGAGTAGATTCTCATGAAGATAGAGAGTAAATTGGTGGCTACCAGAAGCCAGGAAGGGTGGGAGAGGAGCGAATAAAGAGAGATTGATTAACTGGGTACAAATACACAGTTAGATTGAAGAAACAAGACTTGGTGTTCAATAGATCAGTAAAGTGACTGTAGTTAACACTAATCTATCATACATTTCAAAACAGCTAGAAGAGAATAATTTAAGTGTTTCTAGCACAAAGAAAAGCTAAATATTTAATGTGATGGATATCCCAATTACCCTAATTTGATTATATGAGTGTATCAAATTATCGCATGTACCACAAAAATATGTACAGCTATTAAATGGCAATAGAAAATCAATTAATTAATTTTAAAAAGGAAAAGCTACAACTTGCATATTGTAATTTAAATAGTAAAACAAGGTAATCATTAAACTAAAAAAAATTACATGGTGATGATGGTTGCAGAACTCTGTAAATAAAAACCATTGAATTCTACATTTTAAAATGGTGAACCTTGAGGTATGTAATTATACCTCATTAAAGCTCTTATTTAAAAAAAATTTGTTGTGAAGATCAAAGATGATAATCTATGTAAAATGTTGGACACAGTGCCTAGTACATAGTCAGCACTCAATAAATATTAGCTATTACTATTCTAGAGTAACTGAATTTAGGAAGCTTTGTGTGACTCTAAAGTCACTGGGAAAAAAAATTGATGAGACAACTGGCACTTGTAGAGAAGAAAATGATCATAAATCATGGTGTGTAGGGTCCTGTTTTCTACTGTGGCCATGGCAGCTTTGAAATCCCATTCCCCTAAGTCCAGCTGAATGGGGTATGTCTTGGTGACTGAGGGCAGGACAAGGGTCATTGTTCAGACCTGGAACATTTCTGGCCTGTTTTGCCCAGGTATGGTTAGGAACTTTCCAATTCCCTAAGACTGAAGGAGACACATTCAGGCCTCACCAGAGACAATCTTGATGACAAGAAACCGTAAATGAGGGGAGAATTTCCCACTGAATATCAGATGTTTTAACCAGGGTTATGAACACAATTTCTGCTACCAAGAGAGGAAAATGGGGTTTAAGGAGAGAAGAACTACTTTAAAACTGAGCTTTCTACACAATCTGGATCTATGTAATGCCATAAAAAGGCTTAATGTTTTTGCAGTATGTTCTGAAGGAGCCGCTTTACCGTGGCAAGATGTTCTATTACATGCACAAGGCCCTGAAGGTGCACACACTGGATTATTTAGCTGTTGGATGTGTTCTCTTATTGAATTTTCTCTTTTAAAAGAAGGAACGAATGCATGAAGAAAGATCTGTAAATGACTAAGAAAATAATTTTAAAAAAATTTTTTGTCATAATTTGTGGGTTTTTTTTCCCTGACTTCTGAAGCTCCAAATTCACCCGTAACAAATGCGCTGTTGAATTCTGACATTAACAAAACCAAATCAATTTAAACCACTTGTCAGCAAAATAAAAGCTAAATATTTGCTTAGCATTCCCAGCATTTCTTTCATTGTGTAAACAAAGAAAATATGGACAAATTAATTATTAATGGTACTCTATACAATAATGTAGTGCTAGTATTTATATTAGAAATGGGGTTTTCCCAAATTAAGTCTGTGCTTGACTGAATCAAAGATAAACAAGATAATACAGTATGTTATAAAAAGTACCCTATAAATGTCAAAAGACCATAATAGTAAAAATATATTAGAATGATACTAACAATAATAAATAGTGCTAGCTTTCCAAAGATTCCAAAAATCAGAGTTTTGGGGATTGACAGTAGTGCATGCCTAAAGAATATATGGCACTTGAATTCCAAATCAAGGGAGATCATTGGAATTACACTGATCATGCACATGCCTACACCTTGATTTATTACATGTCTACAGGTGTGTTTAACACCAACACATACTCCCAATTGTCAATGATCTTTGACTTTTCAGCCAAGTTTTATGGTGACCTGCCATATACTTGTCACTGTGCTAGACATTGAAGGAAATACGAAGATATTGAGTATAGGATGTCTGTCATTAAAGCTTGAAATCTTGTAGAGAAGTTTCAACCACAGCACTAGCCTCCCCATTCTGAAGTCCAATGCCAGTGCCAATAATAAGAGGAAGAGCTACAGTAACACTGACAGAGGCTGGTTGGTGGAGTGGAGACTAGTGAAGAGTTTACAGGTAAGGAGGCATTTGAGCCAGCTTTATTATAGTGAAAATGATGATGAGGGATGGGCGTGGTGGCACACCTCTGTAATCCCAACACTTTAGGAGGCCGAGTCAGGCCAATCACTTGAGGTCAGGAGTTCAAGACCAGCCTGGCCAACATGGTGAACCCCCATCTCTGCTAAAAAAATAAAATAAAATTAGCCATGCATGTTGGTGGGCGCCTGTAATCCCAGCTACTTGAGAGGCTGAGGCATGAGAATCACCTGAACCCAGGAGTTGGAAGTTGCAGTAAGCTGAGATTGGGCTGCTGCACTCCAGCCTGGGTGACAGAGCAAGACTCTGTCAGAAAGAAAGGAAGAAAGGAAGGAAGGAAGGAAGGAAGGAAGGAAGGAAGGAGGG
>NW_012114999.1:5367291-5436386 GCF_000951035.1 Colobus angolensis palliatus
GAAAGAAAGAAAGAAAGAAAGAAAGAAAAGAAAGAAAGAAAAAATGACGGGAGCCAGGAGGAAAAGAAAGTAGTTCTGGTTCTGGTATTGCTCTCTGTGTATCCATAATAATATATACCTTTTCTGGGCCTTCTAACTTATAAACTGAGAGAGCTGAACCAGATAATGCCAAGGTAATTTCAAATGTATCTATTAACAGTGATGTATTCATTAGTTCATCCAATAGAGGAAGATTTATTTTTTAATTATTCAAAGCTGTCACCAGCATAGCAAGATGGAAAATCCCATTCAATGTGGGTGGGAGCATCTTTATCAAAATTTTCTAGACCTAACTTAGGATAGGGTGGGGCAAAGGTGAGGGGAATTAGTGTTAAGGAGAAACTAGCAAGGATTTTTTTCTAAGAAAATCAAATACGAATTAGATTTTGAGATTAAGTAGCAGTTGTCCAGATGAAGAGGAAGATGGGGGGAAATTTTGCTGTTTACAAGTGCATACGTGGTGGGGTGCAGTGGCTCACACCTTTAACACCAGTGTTTTGTGAGGCCGAGGTGGGAGAATCACTTGAGGCCAGGAGTTTAAGACCAGCCTGATCAACATAGCAAGATCCTTTCTCTACAAAAAAAATAATAGCCAGGCATGGTGGGGTGCACCGGTAATCTCAGCTATGTGAGAAGCTGGGGTGGGAGGACTGCTTGAGACCAGGAGGTCAACGCTGCAGTGAGCCATGATCATGTCACTGTACTCCAGTCTGGATGACATAGCAAGTCCCCAAGTCAAAAAAAAAAAAGTGCACATTGTTTATATGTACAGAGTAGTAAGAGAATATGCACAAAAAGGAATGCAAGTAGCCTCATTAGGAAAGTGTAGAAGAGAATAAATAGTTATATTTAATTGTTTACTTTTCATTTTTGTGGATACATAGGTATATATATTTATGGGGTACATGAGGTACTTGGATCCAGGCATGCAATGCTTAATAATCACATGCAATTGCCTCTTGGCCTCTTTTGCCACATTCTCTTAGACCTCTGTAAAAGTTATTCTTAAAATGAAAACAATGACATAATTTGATTGGCGTCCTGGAAATATCACTTTGGTAGCAATATGAAGGAAGAACAGAAAGAACTAGAGTCAAGAAAAATTGAAGGCAAGGAGATCACTCATGGAGCTCTCATGGTAATACAGTTAGAAACAAGGGATAGAATTAAATCAGTGACTATAGAGATAGGAGAGGGCAGCTATGTCAAATGACACAATACAGTATGTGTCAGAAGTCAGACATGGAACTCTTTAGGACCATAAGTGGGAGCTTCGCATGAGGAACAATACAGGTAAAGAAGAGATGTGGCCACATCACCACATCCAACAACATGCGCCCACCTACAAAGCACAAAAGAGTGAAATATTTAAGACCAAACTAACAAACACTGTCTTTCCCTTCTTGCCCACACTTCCTTCTAAGTGAACTTACCTTTACCCTCATCGCCTTCTGAAATGGTGATTCTGTGTGGTCTTGCTTGTATCACAGCTGGGATGAGAGCTGTATATACATTATTCAAAGTGGACCTATAGGCTACTTTTCTTTAGACTTTGTTCTAAGAAGTACAGAGGTTGGGGAGGTAGAGACTGTCATCCTTGGTCATATAGATTTAGAGCTGGAAGTCCTTTTTATCCATGAATATTTTGAGAGAAGCAGAAATAACAGGTTTAGGGAAAGAAGCATGAGAACCAGTAACTTGATGTTACAAGAAGAGACAAAGGTCCATGGAGACTAAGAGAAGCCAAAGTTGCTTCTGATTTTCCAGTTCCTAGTTTAAGCTCTGCTCTGTTTCTGGTAATTGAGTCCCTTGAATTTAGGCTCGTCATTACTTGAGGTGGTGTGAATTAATATGTTTCTTTTTGTTTGTTTGTTTGATTGTTTTACTTTGCTTAATTTTTTACTTTTTATTTCTGTGGGTACATAGGTGTATATATTAATATGGTACAAGAGATATTTTTTGACACAGGCATGCAATGCATAATAATCACCTCATGGTAAATGGAATATCCATCCCCTTAATGTCTGTTTCTTGAAACCAAACCATTACTAATTCCAGCACAACCTGATAGATTGCAAAGCAGATGGCCTCTTCTAAGAAAAATTTAAAACTTGGTATTTCTAGAGCCTTGCCAAGAAGCACTCACCATGGTCCCCCTGAGAAGCTATGTTCCAGCCAAATTTATAAATATCCAATACTTTGGCACCTAGTATGTAATGAAAGAGAGATGGGCCAGCCTGCCCCAGAGTTAAGAGTGGGTATTGCTAATCTTTCTAAGGCAGTCTAGTACAGTGGCCAAGAATGCAGTTTCTGGATATTAGTCCTTCAGTGGATGTATAGTTTGCAAATATTTTCTCCCATTTTGTAGGTTGTCTGTTTACTGTATCAATAGTTTATTTTGCTGCTCAGAAACTCTTTAGTTTATTTAGGTCATATTTGTCCATTTTGGGTTTTTTTGTTATTGTTCATGGTGGTTTTTGTTTGTTTATTTGTTTGTTTGTTTACAATTGATTTTGAGGTCTTAATCATAAATATTTTGCCTAGGCCAATGTCCAGAAGAGTTTTCCCTAGGTTTTCTTCTAGAATGTTTATAATTTCAGTTCTTACATTTAAGTCTTTAATCCACCATGAGTTAATTTTTCTATATGATAAGCGATAGGGGTCTAGTTTCATTCTTCTGCATATGGCTATCCAGCTTTTCCAGCACTATTTATTGAATAGGGTGTTTTTTTCTCCATTATGTATTTTTGTGGACTTTTTGTCAATGATCAGTTGGTTGTAGGTATGTGGCTTTTATTTCTGGGTTCTGTATTATGTTCCATTGATCTATGTGTCTATTTTTATAGTTTTATACATGTATATATGTATAAAAAATATACTTTTATATTTTTATACAAGTACCATACTGCTTTGGTTACTTACAACCACCTTACCGTAGAATTTGAAGTCAGGTAATGTAATGCCTCTACCTTTGTTCTTTTTGCTCAGGATTTCTTTGGCTATTTGGGCTTTTTTTTGGTTCCATATGAGTTTTAAGATTTTTTTTTCTAATTATTTATAAAATGGTGTTGGTTATTTAATAGAAATTGCATTGAATCTGTATATTGCTTTGGGCAATACGATCATTTTAACAATACTGACTCTTCTAATCCATGAGCATGGGATGTTTTCCTATTTGTGTCATCTACAACTTCTTTCATCAGTGTTTTGTAGTTCTTCCTGTAGAGATCTTTCACCCCCTTGGTTAAATGTCTTTCTAGGTATTTTTATACAAGGAACACAAACAACTCAACAAGAGAAAAACAAGTGACCCTATTAAAAAGTGAGCAAAGAACATGAACAAACATTTCTCAAAACAAGACACACAAGCAGCCAACAAACGTGGGAAAAATGCTCAACATCACTAATCATCAGAGAAATGCAAATTAAAACCAAATGAGTTATCATCTCACACCAGTCAGTATGACTATTAGTAAAAAGTTAAAAAACAGATGTTAGCAAGGATACAAAGAAAGGGGAATGCTTAGACACTGTTGGTGGGAATGTAAATTAGCACAATCTCTATGAAAAACAGTACGGAGGTTTTGCAAAGAGCTAAAAGTAGAACTACCATTTGACCCAGCAATCCCATTACTGTGTATCTACCCAAAGGAAAAGATATTGTACTGCTCTTGTATGTTTATGGCAGCACTGTACACAATAGCAAAGTCATGGAATCAACCTGTGTCCATCAATGGATGATGGGTTAAAGAAAATGTGGTACATCTACACCATGGAATAGTACTCAGACATAAGAAAGAATAAACTAATATATTTTGCAGCAACATGAATGGAGCTGGAGGCCATTATCCCAAATGAAATAACTCAGAAACAAAAAAAATCAAATACCACATGTTCTCATGTGTAAGTGGGAGCTAAACAATGGGTACACATGGACATACAGAGGGAAATAATGGGCACTGGGGACTCCAAAAGCAGGGAGGGTGGGACGAAGGTAAGGGTAAAAAATTTACCTATTCAGTCCAATAATCACTATTCAGGTGACAAAAACACTAGAAATCCAAACCATTATGCAATATATCCATGTAACAAACCTTCATATGTATCCTCTGAATCTATAAAAGTAAAATAATATAATGCAGGCTCTGATGGCAAACTATCTCAGTTTGCATCCTAGTTCTCCCTCTTGACTGCATGACCTCGGTCAAGTCATGTAATTCCTCTGTGCCTGAGATTATTCATCCGAAAAATGGGAATAACAATAGTATCTACCCCAAAAATCGTGTGAGGATGAAATGAGATCATGTATGTAAAGCAGGTAGATAGTTCTTTGTACATGTAAGTACTCAAGAAATGCTAATCATTATAATTTTTTATTATTACATTTACTCTCCATTTCTTATCACCCACCAAATCCTTTTAATTTTGTCTCCTAAATATCTGTTACATCCATGCAATTATTTCCACCAAGATTGCTACTATACTAGCCTAGGTTACTGGTAGTGCTCACCACAGTAGTTTACACTCACCAGTTATCCCTGGTTTCAGTGTTACCCACCTCAAATCAATCTATATACAAAACTAGAGTAATCCCCCTACAATTCAAATGAATGAATGTCTCCCCTTCTTGAAAGCCTCAATGACTCCTCACTGGCCTCAGAATAAAGTCCTATCCCTTCACAGTATATAAGGCCCTTCATGATGTGAATGATGCTTAGCTATTCAGCCTCATCTCTTGCCATTTATTCTCTCTGATACAGTTTCTACCCTTGGAGAGTTCTTCTGCAAGACCTTGCTACTCTTCCCTCTTTCTTCTCTTGCCTACCTTCCACTTACCATTGAGTTGTCACCATAGGTATCATTTCCTCTGAGAATGTCCTTTGATACCATAAGATTTGTCTTCATTCTCTACCATAGTGTAAGTAATTTAAGTTGAGCAAGCTATATCATTCAACATTTTTGATGTTTAATATAGTGCTTGACACTATTTTTTTAAGTGAATGAATAGGTGATTGGATGAACAAATGAGTGTATGCAACTTTGTAGTACATGAAACCAGTTGCAGTATGGGAAGTCATGTCTGGAGTGAGGTCAACAATGAAGCCAGATTAATATATCTAAAACTGAGTTTTCAATTCAAGCAACAAGAGAGTGAGGGCCAAGGAGGGAATCAAAGCAGGGAATCCAAAGAGCAGGCGTAAGAAAACACCATGGAAGGATCCATGAGATGGAGTAGAGCAGCTCATGGTAACTTTTCATGGGATCCCTGAGCTGGCTTGCACTGGCTTGTGTTCATTCAGAGGAACTCTAGTACAATAGACAATAAGCGATGAGAAGAGATTGAAGGATATTTAAGAGAAAAATGCATGATCAACTTCATTTTGGAGAAAAATTGCACTTTTTCAGTTTTATAGAAGGTGGTTTGCAGAAGCAAGATTGTTGGTAGGGATGCCAATTAAGAGATCATGTCAGTAACTAAGTGAGTAATAATGACAGTCTGAACGAAGACAGTAAGGATGAGAACGGGGGGCAGATTAGGGCAACTATGACCAAACACACATTAGACATATTCAAAATATTATTAAGATTTAGTTTGCAGAGGAAGTTATAGAAATTAGTTTTAAAAGACATAACAAACGTATGAAAGTGTAGGGTAATTTGTGAATCCTGTGAATTTTATGTTTGGATTTGAGACAGGAGAAACCATCACCTCTTCAAGCTCATGAAACTACAATAACAATATTTAAGGAAAAAAAAAAAAGACTCTAGATAAATTTACAAACAAAGTTTTTCCTAGACCCAAAGCAGGACTACGACACTGGGATAGATGCATTTAGTTTGTGTCTGTTTGCCCTAAGCCTTCCTACTAATCCCTTCCAACTCTCAGTTCCTGATGGCTATGGGCTCTTGTTTGAAGTGCAACAGCTCTGTCACCCATGTGGAGTGTGACCAAGATCATGAAAGCTACGAGCTTTCCATTTCACTGAAGTTGGCATGCCTTTCATGCTTACTGACCACAGTGCTGCCATCGTGCCCTGGGTGAGGAGACACCTTCCCCTGGAAAGTGATCAGTAAAAGAAAAACGTGTTTCAGTTGTCTCTAAAAGCAGGGAGCTAATTCCTCTTGCCCTGATGCCACTTTCCTTTTCTAAGTTTTAAACAAATGATTTTTGACAGAAACACTAGTTGAAGTCTCATAGTTAAAATTCTTTCCCAAATTATCTAACACCTGTTGGGAAGATTATCTCAGACGTTTACGTAGTGAGACTTCAACATAAAACACCAAAGGATGCCTCACATTTTCTGCTCTCTACTTGTCCTCTGTCCTATTGACCTCTCCTTTAAAAAACAAAACAAAAAAGGTCTTGAGGCTAGAACAGAGGGTAATCACAGTTTTTGAGCCAGGGAAAGAAAGGCGTTGAGAGGAGAAAGCATGCTAGGTGGCTGGAGCCCTCTGAGATGTCACAGGACCTCTGCGAGGTGAGAAGCCAAGCGGTGAGAGCTTGTGCTAACCTGCCTGACAGCCAAGGTCTTGTTCCTTTCAAAGTAATCTCCCCTGAGCACTCCAAGACAGGCTGGCTCAGGCAGACTCAATCCAATTTAATGGATGATTTGACAATGGAAAATTGAGGGAAGAAGGAAATGATACATGCCAGATATCAGTCCAGGAAAAGCTGAAAGGGTCTGATGCCTCCCATTCATTTACCAAGTGGGAAGTGCCTGAATGAGCAAGTGCTCAGTGTGGGGGCAAATTTTAGTAGAGTGTCTGGGGAGAAGAAATGTCGCTTTATCCTCTGGCCCTCTTGTACAGTATCCAGAATTTGAGAGGCACTGCTTGGAAAACCGACAGTCAGTCCATCTCTGCCCAATTTGACATTCTTCTTTTAGAACCTGCCTTTTCCCAGGTAGGTGTGGGAATATCATTTTTTTCTTTTTCTTTTTTTTTTTTTTTAGGCAGCTCTGTTGCCCAGGCTGGGGTGCAATGGCGTGATCTCAGCTCACTGCAACCTCCGCCTCCCAGGCTCAAGTGATTCTCGTGCCTCAGCCTCCTGAGTAGCTGGGATTACAGGCAAACACAACCACACCTAGCTAATTTTTGTATTTTTAGTAGAGATAGGGTTTCGCCCAATTGGCCAGGCTGGTTTCGAACTCCTGACTTCGGGGGGGAATATCAGTATTTGTGGCCTCAGCTCTTATCTTTTCTCAGTACCAGATGTCTCTCTTGCATACTCTCCTCCTCCTTCTCCATTTCTGCTCATGCTTAGCACCATCCAGCTCTAATTCCCAGTTGATAATTCTCAACTTCCATTAGTAACGAATGACCCTAATTTGGCAGCCTTGGAACCTCTATTCTCATGTATTCTTATAGGCACCCCTTCTGGGCATATCACAACCCAGTGGACTCAAGCCGGCCCCCTCCTTAAAGCATGTCCCTTACCGTCCACACTGGTTGGCATTCCAGTCTGTCAACCTGTATTAGCATAAATAGAGATGGAAATGGATTAACTAGTTGTAGCTTTAACTGCTCTTTATCACTTCTATATGATTGCTCACTGCTATGCTACAGAGGTAGAACAGATGTTGGTGCTTCCTTTTAAGAACTAGATAGCCAGCCGGGCGCGGTGGCTCAAGCCTGTAATCCCAGCACTTTGGGAGACCGAGACGGGCGGATCACGAGGTCAGGAGATCGAGACCATCCTGGCTAACATGGTGAAACCCCGTCTCTACTAAAAAATACAAAAAACTAGCCGGGCGAGGTGACGGGCGCCTGTAGTCCCAGCTACTCAGAAGGCCGAGGCAGGAGAATGGCGTGAACCCGGGAGGCGGAGCTTACAGTGAGCTGAGATCAGGCCACTGCACTCCAGCCTGGGCGACAGAGCGAGACTCCGTCTCAAAAAAAAAGAACTAAATAGCCTAGCGAAGGTCTGCATAGTATCCTGGGAAGCCTCAGGATTCATTTTACAGGTCCTAATGACTCTTTCTTATGGTGCTTTAACATACTCATCTCGAACCTATCACTATATACCTCTGCTTTCACGACAGCATCGGAGGCCCTCTTGATATGCTTTGTTGTGTTTCAGTGGCATCATCAGAAGGAGGATCTGATTTCCCTTCAGAAAGGCAATCATTCATCTTTCGCTGTCCTAAGGCAGTGTTTGGCCAACTGCCTTCCCTATCGACAGTTGGAATGCTGATTAGAAACAGACCATTCCACAGTCTGCCTAGGAACCTACCCAAAGGGACAATTTCCCCATACCCATTTATAGAATTGGTAATAACAATATCTAACATTGATGAGCACTTACTGTGTGCTAGAACAGCTAGATGGTTTGCACAAATTCTCTCATTTAATCCTCACAATTAAATAAATAAGTAGATCTTTATTCCCAACTTATACATAAAGAAACTAACCAGTTAAATAATTTCCCCAAGATAAGGGAATTATAATAGGTCTCAAATATAAGTTGTATCCACTGACAGCCTCAGTTGCACTTCTCTAAAAGCATCCTTTCTGTTACAGAAGACAGAGAGATGTTTTCCACATAGGCCTTTGCTTGTCCCTTTTCAGACCAACTGTCATCTCCGATTTTGCACTCCTGGTTTCCCACTCCAGTAAATTTTTCTCTATTCAGTGCCAAAATTATCTCTGGTACTTTTTGTTACATATTTCCCAAGGAGATTGTGTCATGTTGTAAAGATCAGACTTTTCAATAAAGTTTCCAGTGTCCCAAAAGCAATGAGTCAGACCCAAAAATCATGTAAAGTGTCACTTCTACTTAGTGATCACTATTAGACAGTTTTCTATTTTGGTACCATGTTTCACTCAGTTCCTGTTACTTGCAACCCCAAAGAAAGAAACTTCTTTGAATTTTTGTTGTCGTTGTTACCTAGAGAATAGGAAGCTATTTCTGTTCACAAATAAAGAATGATATTTTATATCACATTTAGCATGGTACAATTCAGCGACTATTATTTCTCTGTGTCTGTGATATGCAAGACATGGTACTTAATGCTGGGCAGAATCCATAGAGGAAGAAAACACACCAGCTGAGTACCTGTGGGAAAAAATATACATCAAACATATTAACAGAAATCATCTTTTCTAGGTTGCTTCATGATAAGATATCAATTTACATACGAAAAAACTATGGCAAAATGTGCATGTTACACCCTCACCAGAACACTGGTTCATTCTCTCTTTAAATTTTTTTATTTTTAATTATTATGGGTATAATAATGTATATAACCACAGAAAGGTATAAGTATAAAAAGAAGTTAGGAAAAGTAATCCAAACTCAACATTGTAGTGCAAATTTGCCTTTCCTATTTTTTTTTTTTTTTTTTTTGAGACGGAGTCTTGCTCTGTTGCCCAAGCTGGAGTGCAGTGGCCGGATCTCAGCTCACTGCAAGCTCCGCCTCCCGGGTTTACGCCATTCTCCTGCCTCAGCCTCCCGAGTAGCTGGGACCACAGGCGCCCGCCACCTCGCCCGGCTAGTTTTTTGTATTTTTAGTAGAGACGGGGTTTCACCGTGTTAGCCAGGATGGTCTCGATCTCCTGACCTCGTGATCCGCCTGTCTCGGCCTCCCAAAGTGCTGGGATTACAGGCTTGAGCCACCGCGCCCGGCCAAATTTGCCTTTTCAAGTAAATAACATCAAATTTCTAATGTAAACTCCTTCGTCACATTAGGCAAACACAAAAGCCTGTTAACAAATTATAGAGTTCTACTTAATCATATTATCTCACTTTAATTAGATGTGATTTCTTACTAGTGATTGATTCTAAGTAATTTTTAAGTCACATTATTAATGGTCACAGTAATTTGAGTTCTAAACATCTCTTTTGAAAGATACGTGAGGTATCAGCAGTCTCCACATTAGTCTCACCATTAAAACTTATATTTAATTAAATTTTGGGTTGCTTTAGAAAATATGAGTACTTGAAACTTACTAAATTGGCTTGAAGTTGCATTATGATTAACTGCAGGAACCATGATTATATGTCAGAGCTCAAATTTAGTAATGATATAACCTTTTTGTAACATTAATAACCATATTCATAAATTCATTATATTTACATATGTAGAAAGTAACAAGACTTTTCTATAAAGAAAACTATGACACAATCCCCAAGATTTAGCATTAAGTGGCTAAACAATGTACATAACAGTGTATAGTGTACCATCATTATTTAAATAAAAGGATATAGATACATATACTATGCATGATGTATATAAATATATAAATATATATACATATTATATATTATATACATATTATTTATCCCATGGCATCCAGTGAGAATTCTGTAATCACATTCTGAGTTGTTGCTTTTTATTTCTGAGAACTTCACTAGAAGCCCAGGCTCTCCTGCTTCAATTAGCACCTGTCCTGTGTTTCTATGGTTTTAGGTGATTTTTCAAGCCTTTGTTTAGAGGCTTTCATCAAGAGACATCTGCTAAGCCTTAGCTACAGGGAATGAAATACTTCGCCATACTGAGAAGTGTCCCTTCCAACAACTCAGGGGCTAGAATCAATGCAAGAAAGCTCTCTCACGTCGCTCTTCAAAACCTGAAGAAATCCTTCAGGGTGATAACGCAGGCATCAGTAGGTGCTGAGGGGTGTTTGGCTGTTTACCCTCAAAGTTGTGATCTCCACTCGACTTACTCATTATCATGGGTCCTAGAGAAGTTGAGAGGGGTGTGGCTAGAGTCGCCTCAGGTGTCTGAAGGGCAAAGATATGCTATCACCTGCTTTTGCTGAAAATTTAAAGATTATGTTATCTTCTGTGGCTAGACTCATATTTCACTCTCACAATTATCTAGTGATGGGAGAGACATGGGAAATGTGGCTTGCATAAAGCCTTGTAGGGAGGCCGCCAAATGTGTGGGAAGAGGCAGTTGAAAGCACAAAGATCTTGGAGAGGGCATGAAGTTAGGATAAAACTTGTTCATGCCACTCACTCCTGCTGTGGCTCTATATGTACCTAGAGTTGAAACAGCTCCACAATTTCTTATTCGGAAGGGCTCAATGGCAGCCGTCTGCAGAAAGTGGATGGAGAGATGGACTTGTGCTAAAACTGCAATGGATAACAAGTCTAATGTTTTCACTTGTTTTTATAATTATGTTTATATTTATGTTAAATGACTTGATACATTATCCTAGCAAGCACACAATTGTTATTAAGATTGGGTATTTATTTGGGGGTATAAGGCACCTGAAAGATTGTAGGAAGGATAAAAACCATTACCCAGCCACACTGGCATATCTACTAGGCAGTATGGCTTGCATAAGCATACAAGTAGAAATAGATCAGAGCAGAGCTGGCAGCAAGAGCTGCCACTTCTGAGGCAGCTGCCAGGTCACTGCACCTGCCAGGTGCAGGTAACTTGTTCTTCAAATGGAAATTTTCATCCTCAAGGGTAGAGCGGCCATAATGTCCCCTGATGTCATATCTAGAACAATACAGTTGAACCCTCAAAAGAGAGCAGAAAAAAACAGAGGGAGTGACCACATTTTCTGAAGTTGCTTCAACTAGATGAAATGTATCTGTGGTTACAGCTCTCACGGTGTCCACATACAACAAAAAATTATTTTCTATATAATTCTCAGCTTTAATTAGCTTTAATGCAGCATACTAATTTATATATCAAATTTATGTATCAGCTGTTCTTCCCCTATTCAGCAGATTATAATTCACTACCTCAGAGATCAGCAGCTACCTTCCATCAGTTGATTGGCTGATGTTCAAAAATAGCTGACATCATAATCCCTAAAATGAGAAGGAAACCTGTCAGTGTCTTAGGCTGGATTCCCCAAAAGCAGATCTAGCCACAAGGATTTGAGCACAAGTAGTTCATTTGGGTGGTAATCTTAGGAAGCCCCAGTAGAGAAATAGGGAAATAAAACGTAGAAGGGAAGGGAGACCATGGCATGTGCATTATAGCTGGCTGGCAGTTGAGGCTCAGCCCCACTAGGCACTGCGAGGGACAACGTAGAGCATGCCTCAGAATTATCCCCTGATGAGGGACAAGGAGGCTGGGTTTTTAATCCCCTAACCCTCATCTGTCATGGGCTACAGGCTGCCCTCAACGGCACTTCAGACTTGTCAAGATAAAAACGCCAAGGAGGAGAATAGCAGTATCTGCAGTAGACACCATTGACCTGTAATGGAACAGTGGGAGTTGAAAGAATATGAGCAGGCCACAACAGCATCTGCCATAGTAAGGGTCACAGAATGGTCCAGCTGTTGTCAGCCCAATAATCCCAGAAGTGCAGCCTAGAGGAGAGTGGGTTAAGCAGCATTTAAAACTCCCGGGCCTCAATTGCAGCTTCCCCTTAATCTGGCCAGATAAGGATCTGTTTCCATAAAATTCCTGTATATCATCTTGATGTTAAAGATTTAAAAAAAAAAAAAAAAAAACTAAAAATAAAATGTTAATTGGCTTCAGCTATGTGTGTCCAATCTGATTTTCTCACTGACAGTTTCGGTGGGGGTGGGGCACACATTACACCTGGGTATCTGAGAATGGGCTCTGGGGAGAAGCAGGCCAATGGGAAATCTTCATCCAAAAATGGAGTTTAGAGTTCACAAGTCCAAGCCAGAGGAGTGAACATGTCTTAAAGCCTAACTACACACAAAATCAAAAGCTAAGGAGGTCAGTTAAGAAGTAAGGGCCAGGCGCAGTGGCTCACACCTGTAATTCCAGCACCGTGGGAGGCTGAGGCAGGCGGATCACGAGGTCAGGAGATTGAGACCATCCCGGCTAACACAGTGAAACTCTGTCTCTACTAAAAATACAAAATAATTAGCCAGGCATGGTGGCAGGAGCCTGTAGTCGCAGCTACTCGGGAGGCTGAGGCAGGAGAATGGCATGAAACCAGGAGGCAGAGCTTGCAGTGAGCCGAGATCATGCCACTGCACTCCAGCCTGGGCGACAGAGCAAGACTCCATCTCAAAAAAAAAAAAAAAGAAGTAAGGTCATAGCCAGGCGCGGTGGCTCACACTTGTAATCCCAGCACTTTGGGAGGCCAGGGTGGGTGGGTCACGAGGTCAGGAGTTCAAGACCAGCCTGACCAACATGGTGAAACCCTGTCTCTACAAAAATTAGCGGGGCATGGTGGTGGGCGCCTGTAATCCCAGTTACTGGGGAGGCTGAGGCAGGAGAGTCTCTTGAACTCGAGAGGTGAGGTTGCAGTGAGCGGAGATCGTGCCATTGCACTCCAGCCTGGGTGACAAGAGGAAGACTCCCTAAAAAAAAAAAAAAAAAAAGTAAGGTCACCAAAGCCAATAGGTCTAAAGGCAGACCTAAAACTAGTTGCCTCAATCAAAGTAAAGTTAGATGCTACAACAATAAACCCCCAGTTCTCAGTAGTGTATTGTGAGAAATATTTCTCCTTCATGTAAAATCCAATACTCTTCCCACATATGACTCATGTTCCTTCTGTCTGTGGCTTCATCATTTACAAGTGGCTTGGATCAGCTGGATCCTCTAATTCTGGCTGATAGATCGGAAAAATAGAAGGTGAAAGACTGAGTGTGAAAGTATTACATGACAGGTCTGGAAATGGCATGCATTTCTTTGGCCTGGAAACCACTGGCAACAACTTAGTCACACTTCCCTCACATAAATGCAGGGGGACTGGGAAATATCACTCCTGATTTAGAAGGAACTTCCTAGGAAACTCTATACTGCGGAAGGGGAGCACACTCTGGTAGAGAGTTAGCCATCTCTACCGCACAAGCCAAATCTAAACAGCTCAATGAGACAGGCATTACTGGAAGTGGAGCTCAGCAAGCTTGGACAAAATAAACCATGTGCCAATTCTTAAGCCAGCCAGAGACCAGATGCCTCTGGCAGACCTCCCTGCCAGTTAGGGCAAGATCCAGTTGATTCAGATACTGGTGTGGAATGAGCAATATAAGAAAACTGATCAATCAGAGAAAAAAATCCCAGGATGAAACCTAGGATTTTTCCCCCTCTATTCCTCTCATCCAAAGATGGGCTGCCTGGCACAAAATTCAATCTGAATTTGAATTCTACTTAATATCACCAATAGAATTTTTCATTGGCCTTGTTCTGCATTCAGTGATAAAAGCAGCACACAATTATTTTCGATTGGACCAATGAGATTGTGCTGAGAAGTCTCTGAAGACTGTCTGCTGAGTGCCAGTTGTTAATGAATCCCATTTGTCTTTCTTGATTAAGTCTGCTATTACCCCCGTTTAGTCCTGTCACCAGCCCTTTAGCAAGAATTTTCATATCACTGTTTAGATGAGAAATTAGCCTATAAGAGCAGCACTCATCAATCAGGAGACAGTTTATTTAATACAGTTTACAGTTTATGAGTTCAAAAACTGTAGCCTCATACATTAGAAATGGATCACTGTCCTAGACAGACAATCAGGGGGTTCAGTTCACTTGACAGGCATGGAGAAATGACTTTGAATGTGAGATATGCACTTAGAGAAGGGCTGCAGTATCACACGCCTGCAGCAGAGTATCAGGAGGCTTTCACTTCTGATTAGGAAATCCCCTTTGGTTTAAGCAAGTGCTTCATTTTAATACTTTACCATGCCTCCCTACAACACTGTGACCAGAAAATTCAAAATGAAATTTTAGAATAGAATCACTTTTTTGTGATACCAAATCTTTTTTCTGGATTGCTATATCATTAAAACAGTTCGTGAAGAATATTTATCTTCTTCTTGAAATCATAAAGAGCAAGATGTCCATGAAAATCTTCCTTTTGCAAAGAGTAGTGAGTGGCATTTCCATTCAGTCATCAAAAGTAAAAAATTGTAGGAGAAAGGCCCTGGAGCTTTGGCGTTAGCTGTATAGCTAAGTGACTGTACCAAATGGATGATTTTGGCCCCCAAGAGAATTTTAGGAAGCCCAAACTGGCAGAATTTGTTGGTTATTTGATTGTATCAAAGATTGTGGCTATTTTAAGCATTCTATTTCACATTATAAAGTATTGAACAAGCTAGACTTATGGAACTGCTTTCCATAATATTATTTCATTTGGGGCTATCATTTTAAATTAATTTTACCTATGACTCACATTATTTTCCAAATCAATACTTTACCAACACAGTGTCATTCATATATATGGTTAAGTTCAGAGAGGCAATAATTAGCAGACATTGACTAGTCGCCCTCACCTCTGTCCCCCACTTGCCTTTAAATCATAAATATTTTTTCTCAACTTTTTAATTTCAGAGGGTACATGTACATGTTTGCTACAGGGATAAATTGCATGTCCCTGACGTTTGTAATACAAATGATCCTGTCATCCCGGTAGTGAGCATAGTACCTGATAGGTGGTTTTTCGATCCTTGTTCCTCTCTCTGCCTTCCCCTCTAGTAGGCTCCAGCGTTGTTTCCATCTTTATGTCCATGTGTATTCACTGTTGATCTCCTACTTATAAGGGAGAACATGCAGTCTTTGGTTTTCTATTCCTACATTAAATTTTAAATCTGAGGCTGAGCGCTGTAATCCCAGCACTTTGGGAGGCCGAGGTGGGCGGATCACGAGGTTAGGAGTTCAAGACCAGCCTGGCCAACATGGTGAAACCCTGTCTCTACTAAAGATACAAAAAATTAACTGAGCCTGGTGGCGGGCGCCTGTAATCCCAGCTACTCAGGAGGCTGAGGCAGGAGAATCGCTTGAACCTGGGAGGCGGAGGTTGAGCCAAGATCATGCCATTGTCCCCCAGCCTGGGCAACAGGGTGAGGGTGAGACTCTGTCTCAAAAAAGAAAAAAAAAAGGATAATTTTCTTTTCAGAACGGTATCTTTTATTTCTAGACTGAGGTACATTATGCCGAAGTGTTGCATTTCTGTTGTTGGTTAAGAATTATGTCAGTCTTAACAACTACAGAAAGAACTGTTGGCTTTGCAAAATGCCCCACCTCCTGGGATGACTTTAAATGAAAAGAGTGTTCAGAATTCAATTACACAGTCATGTTTACTGGTGAAAATATTCCTGTTCATCCTCACGATTATAGCAATGTTCATACCTGTTTACCCACTCTAACAGAAGACTGGTTCCCAGAGCTCTCAGTCCAATCGGTTTGTCTCAGCATTATTAGCATGCTTTCCAGCTGCAAAGAAAAGACACGACCACCAGATAATTCTTTTTATGTGCAAACACGTAACAAGAATCCAAAGGAAACAAAATGGTGGCAGAATGATGATACCTGTTGATGTCACTGTTATGATCCTCCTAGCAGAAGATAGTCCCATTGAGAAAATGAGCATTTTGATCATTCAGTCTTAGACTGGAAGTGACCTACAGGCAATGAAGACTACTTCCTTTTGCTGCATTTTCACTGGTGTGCATTCTGGGCACATGTTGATCGCTGGTTCAGTCCAGGCAACTGACATGCTTTTATTAGTCATACAGTATTAATGCAGGTGTCAGGAAAGGTCAAATATAATTCGATTTTTTATTTTTATTTTTTAAGCTTTCGGAAAAGCTCCAGGTCCTCACGTATTGTGCAATAACAATGACTTCCTTGGCGATTTTGGTATGTTCATTGCCGGAAACGGACATTGTAACAGGAAAAATTTTCATTAACTCCTGCCACTCAATGATTAATGCATAATAGGGCGATGAAATGAACTTATCAGTTACAGTGGGAATATAAATAAAGTGAGGGATCCAACATTACTTTAAAAGTCACCCCAACTGTTTATATTAGAATTCTATGCACTGTGATCCTAAGGTTAACAGCATGAATTAACATGCATCTTTAAAGGACTGTAATGAGAAATCACTGCGTATTTATTTAATACTTTATATCTGCTGTCAAGTTGTTTTGACATGGAAGATTTTCAAGTAACGTTGGCAGAGAGGTACAGTATGTTATCCTTATGGTGAAAATAAATTCATTTGTTGTATATAATTCCTCAATCTCCGAAGTAAAGGTACAAGTAATATAGGGTAAGAATGGCTTAATCGAGGTTTTATTTTGGAAGAAAAATGGCAGTGATTATTAAATTGCTGCATTCCATAATTTGTGCTTGTTATTTGTACATTAAAGATTTCTTCCAAGTAGGTAACACTTTGTTAACTTCCTGCTAGCCATCAGCATGAGCCCTACTGCCTAAACACTATTTCATTTATTTATATTTGGAAAACCCATAAACATTTGTGTGTGCAATCTTGTTTCTTTTGTTATGTCAAGTTCAAATGTTAAAATACTTTTATTGAAAAACTTTTGTTAAGTTTTGTCTTGTAAATTTTCTTTACTTGTTAAGTATCATCTTGTCCTTTAATCCTGTACCCAAAAATAGGAAATACATTTTTGACAGAAGCTTAATGTTTTAACAAAAGAGTGTGGACATTTTAATTTTAAAATTTAGGCAAAAATCGCAATCAAATAGTATGTTTGCTTATTTGTCTCACCCAGCCATATAGGTTTTCCTGGAGGGTTTTGTTTTGTTGTTGTTGAAAACACTCTGCTTATAACTAGATGAAATTTACTGTAGAAAAAAATTGTTGAAAGGTCCACGTGAGTTAATGATAGTACAACTAAGTTCTTTTTAAAAAGTGATTAATGTATTTTTAAATTACCTTTTCATATATGCAAAATCTGTTTCTACTATAATGTTATTTTTACTCATGCTTTATTGTTGCACTCTTTTTGAAATATCATGCAGTGAATTTATGAATCAGTTTGGGCTTAAAACTAAAAACCAGTTGGCTGAAACGTTTGAAATATGTACCCCAGTAAAACCATTCAATCAATAATTGGTAAATAATATTTTAAAATGGTTTTTAATCTGTATAGATGACATTTTGTAGCTTTGTACATGTTGTTAATTAAGGGCATATAATTTTACACTCTAAAAGTATAATTGCTGAACTCAGGGGTGGGTAGACTCAAAAATATGTCTGCTATAGAAATAACTAGAAAAAATTAAAGCCGTGGCCAACCACCAAATTGTGGACACTATCTATATACTGCTAGTTAACAATTGCCACTTTTAAAAAATTATAAACATTTTTGTTCTATCTTGACTAGATATACTTAAGTTCTCACAGTGATCTCTGTCACTTTTATTAGCTGGCCTGTTCAACCAAGACAGAAAGTCTTTGAATTACTCATAGTTTTAAAATGCTTTTAACACGAAAAATTCCAGCTGCAAATTATGTATTTTCATATTTTACATAACTGCTCTACACTACTGTTTGACCTGATCTTTTTCTGGGGGTTAGGGAGGAATCTCTCTCCATATTACTGGTCCTCTTGCTAAAATGCCTTTATACAGAAATGACTGGTGACATTTATTCACCAAAGGAATTAATATACTGGGTCAAAGATTAACAATGCTATATTACAGAGTAATTGAGTTTTTTATAACAATATTTTAACATACCTCTCTCTCTCCATACAAATACCATAAAGTAAACTAAATGAAACAAAGGAAAGTAGAGGAAAACAAAATAACTTTGGTACATCTTATGGTTTAAAGAGAAGAAAATAAGATGACATATCGTAAAATATAGGATTCATAATCAGATTAACAACACTCTCTTGAATCTGGGAATCATTAAAAACTCTTTGCACTTAGATTTAATTTATATGTAAGTTACATTATTAAAAGTCATAAGGCATTTATCTGAGTCATTGCTCTATAGAGGGCAATGAATGAATGGCTTGTAATAATAAAAAGAATATTTAGGCTGGGCATGGTAGCTCACAACTATAATCCCAGCACTTTGGGAGGCTGAGGTAGGTGGATCACTTGAGGTCAGGAGTTCAAGACCAGCCTGACCAACATGGAGAAACCCCATCTCTACTAAAAATACAAAATTACCCAGGCGTGGAGGTGCATGCCTGTGTCCCCAGCTACTCAGGAGTCTGAGGCAGGAGAATTGCTTGAACCCAGGAGGCAGAGGTTGAAGTGAGCTGAGATGGCGCCGTTGCACTCCAGCCTGGGCAACAAGAGCAAAACTCCATCCCCCCAAAAAAATTCTCTATGATGTATAATATATTGTTGAAAGACAACCAGAGTATCAAGAAAATGTATATAGGAATATGCTACTTGCCTCCTCTTTCCCTCATGGGGCACTATTTGCTTCATAGACCTACTGAATTAGACTTTCATACTTAGAAGATAATGTACACTCTTCTTTTTTATTTATTTGTTTTTAGGTCATTCTCCTGGTTTGCCAAATTGTGTTAAGATGGTGATACATTCACTTCCTTATTTATGCATGCTTAGATCATGAAAATGGTGTCCTTCCAATTTTGTTTTTTGTTTTTTTGTTTTTTTTTGTCAAGTAGGGATTAATGCTATTGGTTTTAAAGAGAAAGATTGTTTTCAGTTTTTAAGATAGTTAAACAAATACATTTTATGGTTGTTCTCTTAAGGAATTAATATTCACTTCTGAAGGACTTACTTGTAATATGTAATATGTAATTTATGATTTTAGCCAGCAGAGAAATAAAGCATTTTTAACCCCCAGAATAAAATGCTGGAAATAACTTTTATATAGTCAAGAGTTCACCTGGAGATAGATCTTAATCCTTGTTGTTTAGACTAGGAATATCAATATTTGGTATAAAGTAACTAGAATAGTTTATTACTTTTTCCCTTATGAAAGTTTAAATATATGTAAATATATATATCATTAGATTCCTGTGGTGGATAATAATTTCTTCAGATTCTAAAACAGGTATCTAGTGACTGCTTAATGATTTCCAAATCGCATCAAAGATGAATTGGTAAATAATGGATATGAGTAGTGATATGAAAATGGTTATGTAACTACATATTACTTGTTTCTGGTAATCAAGTCTTATGTTTTAAAAGCCTACTGTTTTTTAAACCGGGCGCGGTGGCTCAAGCCTGTAATCCCAGCACTTTGGGAGGCTGAGACGGGCGGATCACAAGGTCAGGAGATCGAGACCATCCTGGCTAACACAGTGAAACCCAGTCTCTACTAAAAATACAAAAAACTAGCCGGGCGAGGTGGCGGGCGCCTGTAGTCCTAGCTACTCCGGAGGCTGAGGCAGGAGAATGGCGTAAACCCGGGAGGCGGAGCTTGCAGTGAGCTGAGATCCGGCCACTGCACTGCAGCCTGGGTGGCAGATCGAGACTCCGAAAAAAAAAAAAAAAAAAAAAGAAGCCTACTGTTTTTGAGAATTGAGATATTTAAAACTCGTTATAACTTGTTCCTCAAAATAGAAGAAACGAAGAGGTACTGTGTATTCAAAAAGTTGTTTAAATAAAGAATTCAGTGTCACAAAAAAAGGAATTAATTTCAGTCTTTATTTAAATTGCTTTAGTTGTTTCACATAAAGAATATATGCTTATTGTAAAGAGGAAATTAAATGACATAGAAGTGTATGAAGTAAACAGCCCAGTCTGTGTCAACTCTTCTTACCCACTCACGAAGTGTAAGCACTTTTAAGGTTGATGTGTATCCTTTCAATCACTTCTATGCATGTCTAAACACTATTTACAATGCGTAGCAAAAAATGAGATGATACAACATATGTTGTCCCATAACTTGCTTTATTTGTATGACATATATCATAAACAATCTTTCATTTCAACATATTCATATAAATCATGTTCTTCTTATTGGCTGCTAAATGGATGTACATACTTTACTAAGTTACTTCTCTATTGAAAGGCATTTGGGTGGTCTCCAACATTTTTGGCTAAAACAAAAACTGCATTGGTCATTTTTGAACTTTTTCCCTTTATCATTTGTGTGCAGTTAAGATTTATGGAATAATAGGCTATGTATTTGTAAACTTTAAGTATTACTGAGAAATTTCTCCCCAAGATAAAATAGAACTTAACACCTTATACAATTCGGCTTTTTCCAAGCTGATGTTTGCAATACTTTGGAAAATGAAAAGAAGCAAATCAAAGAGTATATTCAGTTTTGAACCTACCTATCTGTTACTATCAGGATAAGTTAAGCTATGTTGCATAATAAATTATGCTAATAATTACATAATAAATTATTTATATGCTATGTTGCATATAAATAAATTAACCTGGAAAAACCTGATCTAACATAATGATTAATTTTTTACTTATACTCTATGTATGTTTCAGGTTAGCAACGGTCTTCATTCTACATAGTCCCTTGGGAACTCAGGATGATAGAGCCTCATCTTTTAGTTGCATATTCTAGAACACATGGTTTTCTCAGTCACTATGGCAGGAGAAGAGTGACTAGAGAATTGTGCATGGACATATTTGGTTCTATACTATCACTACAAAATAGGCTCACATTTTCTTTAGTTAAAAAATTGTAACTCTGAAGCCTTCTGGCCAGGGGCTGTTGTCTTCAGCAGCACTACTCCCATGCCAGCAGTGGATCATTAGCATTTCTGATACTAATGCTGAAACTCTGCACTGTGCAAAAATGGAAACTGAATTGGCCATCTTCTTTGGCTGGTCCTATTCTTGTCTCTTGCTACCACCATTACTGACCTCAGTCAATTTACCTGGGCCTCTAGTCATTTCTCTAGAAATGAGATAATATACACACCCTCTCTCAAAATCACATTCAGAGAGGTTTTTTGTAGCAACCTAGTTATTGTCATTCTTTAGAAATAAAGCACTTTCAGTTCAATTCACAGGGTGACTTGGCTAGTAGAAGGTTCTAGCCACATTCCCTTCCAGAGTTCTATGATCTACAGATAAGCCTACAAACCACCCCATCCATTATGGTGAGTTCTCTGTTAGGGCTATTACCCCCTTTCTGCCTCTAACATTAATTAGTCTGGCAGACAACCTCAAAGGAAAAATTAGAGGCAATATACCTGTCCTTTTCCCTGAATACTAATAGATGTAAGTGAAAGAGCATGGCCTCCCTCCATCCTACATCCTTCAAAGACCAAGCGGTTAAATGTATTGTTGTTAATATAAAAAAAAAACCCTTCTTATTTTTTTCTCTCATTAACACTGGTTTCTGCACATATCCAGAAGCCGACCACTGTTACTATGAATGGAAATCTTTAGACAGTATTTCATAAGCATCTTCATTGTATGCAAAGAAATAGAGACAGAATACTATAATATTTCAGGTCAAGAAATATGAAATTTTAAAAATTAAATAAATATAAAAAATAGGAAATTGATAAAAATCTTGATTGATTAGTTTTAAATAACCCTAAGAATTATTTTTTATTTTTAATATCTCTTCAATTTTATGTTTAAAAGTTGTACACCTGGCTGATCTCAAATTTTATTGTTCCTCATATATCCTGTTACAATATATTGGGTAACTTGTTTTTAAAAAAGCTTTCCTAAATTGTCTGATACATTTCAAAGTCAGAAGTGACCATAAAATTCATAACCAGATTTGGTCAAATAATTTATGCTTGTGTAGAGACTTATTGCTATTTAAACAAAAGGAAAAAAATGGAAACTCTTTAAAGAGCAAACAGTAGGTTAAAATAAGTGTGGCTTTTCTCCCAGTAAGAAATTTCTGAAAATTCCTGTTGTTGGCCAGGTTGTGCTGCAGATGTTCAGACTTACAACAGAGATTTCTGAAGATGGATGCCAAAAATTTGGTGTGAAAGAAAAAGTGAGATTTACACTCAAAGAGCCCAGGGATTCCTCATCATCCAGGATTCTGTGTGGTTGTATTATTTCATTACTCACGTCTCCTGAAAATTTATTCAAAAACAATTCTTAGAAGATATTAGATGTCTCATTCAGTGCTTGGCATTAACTTACTAAAAAAATATATATACCAAAAATTGTGAGTGCTGCCTTCAAGAAGCTCACACTTGTTTAGAAACAACCACGGTGAACTAGTTTAAAAAACAAAAATAAAAAAGTAAAAGGAATAGGTCTCCCAAGAATAAGCCCTGACCTTTTCAATACTACTTCCATGGCAGATGTCCCTTCCAGCTGTGAATGTTGGTATTGATCATTATGAGAACATGACACTGAATATAGGTCAGTGGCAGGATTTGTTGCCACATCAGGAGATAAATGACTTGCTGGACAGAGTCTGATCGAGGTAGAATGGATTGTGAAAACTCTCATGCTGGGCTGCACATAAGGTTTTGAAACTAGAAAGCAGATAAAACAGGGCAGGCAGAGAGACAGGGCAAATAGCAGGGATTACAGAGGGCACATAGCAGGTGAGGCGAGCACACAATACAGTTTTCTGACAGCAGCTGAATTTCCAGTGGGGCCCGGGGACCCACTGATCTTTCTCACTGATTTATTCATTAGGTGGAAAAAATGTGGGTTAAGCTCTAAGACTTCAAATTTGTTCAGATACTAGACATGGAATATTCAGATTATAGATTCTTAACCAAACTACAAAATCTAGTCATTGAGTCAGTGTGGTTTCACCAGTCTTTTCCTTCTTTCCCTGTAGGAACTTCCAATTGCTTCCTGAAGCCAAAACTAACAAGATCTGCCCGTGAACTATTAATGCTAAAACAGCCCAACATAGGGACAAGCACAGTAGATGGAAAGTCAGAAATCTTGGGTGCTAATTTGTGTTCTGTTTGTAATTAGCAGTATAATGTAACCAATATCACTTAACATCTTTGGGTCTCAGTTTTCTCATCTTTAAAATGAGAGACTCTGAGATTATCCCAGTTCTAATATTTCTGCTAGTTTCTGTGGTTCTATTTTACCTATTTCACCTGTCAGCAAATAAAAAGCAAATTTTACTTGCTGGTACTGATACATTTTTACTACTTACATTTCGTGAATATTTGATAGTGAATGGATTGGAAAAATGACTGTTGCAGAAGATTTGTTATTGGAGTTATTGGAATATCATTACTAAATCTAGAGCTCTTACTAAAGCAAACTGACAATTACTTCTAAGTCTTCCTTTTGGAGTCACTCACAAATGAACACATTCTTGTTTAATAGAAAACAAGGACATTTTAATTGCCTGAGCTAGATACTTCTATTTGTTTTATGTCTGCAGTCAGAATCAGACCCTTGTGGATAATGTTAAAAGATGGATATCCTTTTCCCTGAGCTTTCTTCTTTTTTGTGTAAATTATAACAATTGCTTCGGGGATTGGGCATTTGGACAAGCCATAAAATAATCAACATTTTAATGCTGTTTTGTGGCAACACAGGACTCTTTGAATTAGTGGCTAGATTAACCATTCACAGGTGTAAGCGTTCCATTCCTACCTGACTTTAATAGTCCTGGTCATTGGGGGAATAAATTCTCTTGGGTAGTTTGAAGGCTTATCAAAATAATTTCTTGAATGTGAATAAGTGACTCCAGCACTGATAACTAGGTTTTCCTTGTCTAATGCTATTTCTGCACTCCTCAAAATAACAGTAGAAAAGTGAATCATTTATCATCCTTTACTATAAAAGAACTATTCCAAACAGAAATCATTTAGCTGCATTTGCCAAATTGTGTGTGAGTGTTTATGTATATTTCTAACCAGTCTTAAGTCTGTTTTTACCATAAAAGTTTTCAGGCAGGTGTTAAAAACCATATTTCAATAAAACTACCTTCAGAAACTACCTGCAAACACATGCTATAGCTCATTTAAACAACAAATATCTTGGGTTTGGTTTTGGTCACTGTTTTGGAGTTTCAAATCAAGTCTGCAATAAGGGAGGCCCCAGCTCAACGTTAAGTTGATTCGTTTCTTTCCATCTCTCTTTTGTCTTAATTATTTTAAATCTATTCTGCCACTTCAACATTTCAAACTCAACTGTTTCATAACTGTGAAATATTGTCACAATATATTATGCTAATGGGCCTAATTAATTCCCAGGGAAACTTTCCTGTGGACTGTGATATGTATATGATAAAATCACCAGTTTTCAATGAAACTTGATGTTTCAAACTTGATGTTTATAACTGCTGCTGTATAATTTGTTTTCCTATGTCAGAAAGCTAGTGAGCATATTTTAATGGCCCCAATGCATCTTTGTTCTTCATCAGACTGCTGTTTACTGCAGTGTATGACCTGCTTACCATCCAGACAAATATAAGACACTCAGTAATTAATTATTATGGCTGTGAGTCTGTCTGGAGAAGAAATGACTATTAAGAGTAAGAAAATCCTAGTCAAGTACCCTGCCCACTCTGATTTCCCACCTTGAGGGACTGAAAATGCAGAAATTTTTAGAAAAATATAACAAAGTGGAGAAGCCCCCGATAATTCAATTTGAAATTCTTTATAATGAATACTTCTTATTCCCAGAAGTATAATCCAAACTGTGATTCTCAGCATTGCCAATTCCTACTGCACTCCAGGAAAGATATCGGATGACTAAGTCTGCAGGGCTAATGATACTTTGAAAAACAAATGCTCTAGTTGGATCTGAGAAGCTGTAGAAAATGGGTAGCATAAATTCTCTCAAGAATGTAATGAGCTCTAAGTCTTCCAAAGACTGCAGCCCAATGTGGCCAAAACCTTACTGGACTGAGTTCTGGGAGACGGTTCGAATCTTGGCTCTGGTATTCAAGGAATATAGAGTATTTAATCTTTTTAGCTTTACCTTTCTAAGCTTGACAAACAGTATCTACCTCCAAAGGCTGTTAATGAGCTAACAAGCAAAAGCTTAACAACTTACAATATAAAGTAGGCACTTGATGTATGTTTTTTCCATCTTCTCCAAAAGCCTTTTCAGCTCCTCCACTTCAAAGGGTCTGTCCTTTCTTTGGGCTTAGCAGAATTTCTTTTCTGCACATTGCATTTTAGCACACAATCAGGCACTGCCTGATAGCGACAGCCCTTTATTATAGGTGACTGTATATTTTCTTCCTGAAAACAAGCTAATTTCTTTGAATTCGAGCGCCTCATATTATCCTTTTCGGGCCTGCCCCCCTCCCCCATCCCCATAACAATATCTGGTACAGCTTGCTGATAAATACTAGTGGAACTCAACTAAAAATATTTGTCATCTTTTTCTCCTCCTCTTGATAGTTTTTAACTATTAATTAATGCCTGCAATTATGGCCCACATTAAGTTTGAAAATATATGGTATACCCTTGTATAATCATAAATTGTAGACAATTGAGTATCACTAAATTAAAACAGCAGCTATATATTTGCGAACAATTTCATAAATAGCATAGGGCACTATTAATGACCTATGGAGCAGCCAACAGCAGTGGCACAATTACTGCCTTCTCAATAGACTCTCTTTTTTTGTTTTTTTTTTTTTATTTCAATAGGTTTTTGGGGAACACATGGTGTTTAGTTACATGAATAAGTTCTTTAGTGGTGACTTCCAAGTTTTTGGTGCACCCATCACCCCCAAGCAGTGAACACTGTACCCAATGTGTAGTCTATTATCCCTCACCACCGCCCACCCTTTCCCCCAAGTCCCCAAAGTCCACTGAATCATTCTCATGCCTTTGTGTCCTCATAGTTTAGCTCCCACATATGAGTGAGAATATACAATGTTTAGTTTTCCATTCCTGAGTTACCTCACTTACAATAATACTCTCCAGTTCCATCCAGATTGCTGCAAATGCCATTAATTCATTCCTTTTCATGGCTAAGTAGTGTATATATATATATATATATATATATATATATCACATTTTCTTTATCTGCTCAGTGATTGATGGGCATTTGGGCTGGTTCTATATTTTTGCACTTGCAATTTGTGCTGCTATAAACATGCATGCACAAATATCATTTTTGTATGACTTCTTTTCCTCTTGGTAGATACCCAGTAGTGGGATTGCTGGATCAGACAGTAGATCTACTTTTAGTTCTTTAAGGAATTGCCACACTGTTTTCCATAATGGTTGTACTAGTTTACATTCCCACCAACAGGGTAAAAGTGCTCCCTTTTCAGTGCATCCACACCAACATGTATTATTTTTTGTTTCTTTGATTATGGCCATTCTTGCACGAGTAAAGTGGTATTGCATTGTGGTTTTGAACTGCATTTCTCTGATGTTCAGCATTTTTCCGTATGCTTGTTTGCCATTTGTTTATCTTATTTTGAGAATTGTCTATTCATGTTCTTAGCCCACTTTTTCATGGGATTGTTTGTTTTTACTTGCTGATTTGTTTGAGTTCTTTGTAGATTCTGGGTATTAGTTCTTTGTCGGACGTATAGATTGTGAAGATTTTCTTTCACTCTGTGAGTTGTCTGTTAACTTTGCTAATTATTTCTTTTGCTGTGCAGAAGCTCTTTAGTTTAATTAAGTCCCATCTATTTACCTTGGTTTTTGTTGCATTTGCTTTTTGGTTCTTGGTCATGAAGTCTTTGTCTAAGTCAATTTCTAAAAGTGTTTTTCCTATGTTATCTTCTAGAATCTTTATGGTTTCAGGTCTTAGATTTAAGCCTTTGATCCATCTTGAGTTGATTTTTGTATAAGGTGAGAGATGAGAACCCAGTTTCGTTCCTCTACATGTGGCTTGCCAATTATCCCAGCACCATTGGTTGAATAGGGTGTCCTTTCCCCACTTTATGTTTTTGTTTGCTTTGTCAAAGATCAGTTGGCTGTAAATATTTGGCTTTATTTCAGGATTCTGTATTCTGTTACATTGGTCTATGTGCATATTTTTATATCAGTTACATGCTATTATGGTGACTACAACTTTATAGTATAGTTTGAAGTCAGGTACTGTGATGCCTCCAGATTTGTTCCTTTTGCTTAGTCTTGCTTTGGCTATTAGGGCTCTCTTTTGGTTCCATATGAATTTTAGGATTGTTATTTAGAGCTTTGTGACAAATGATGGTGGTATTTTTATGGGAATTGCATTGAATTTGTAGATTGCTTTTGGCAGTATGGCCATTTTCACAATATTGATTCTATCCACCCATGAGCACAAGATGTTTTGCCATTTGTTTGTGTCATCTATGATTTTCTTCACCAGTGTTTTATAGTTTTCTTTATAGAAGTCTTTCACATCCTTGGTTAGGTATATTCTTAAGTATTTTTTTTTTTTGCAGCTATTGTGAAAGGGGTCGAGTTCTTGATTTGACTCTCAGCATGGTTGCTGTTGGTGTATAGCAGAGCTACTGATCTGTGTACATTAATATTGCATTCTGAAACTTCACTGAATTCATTTACCAGTTCCAGGAGCTTTTTGGATGAGTCTTTAGGGTTTTCTAGGTATACAATCATATCATCAGCAAACAGTGACAGTTTGATTTCCTCTTTATGGATTTGGATACCCTTTATTTCCTTCTCTTGTCTGATTGCTCTGGCTAGGACTTCCAGCACTATGTTGAATAGAAGTGGTGAAATTGGGCATCCTTGTCTTGTTCCAGTTCTTGGAGGGGATGCTTTCGACTTTTCCCCATTCAGTATAATGTTGGCTGTGGGTTTGTCATAGATGGCATTTATTACCTTAAGATATGTCCCTTCTATGCTTATTTTGCTGAGGATTTTAATCATAAAGGGATGGTGGATTTTGACAAACGGTTTTTCTGTGTCTATTGAGATGATCATGTGATGTTTAAAAAAATTTTTTGTTTATGTTGTCTATCACAATTATTGACTTGCATATGTTTAACCATCCCTGCGTCCCTGGTATGAAACCCACTTGATCATCTTTTTGATATGTTGTTGGATTCAGCTTGCTAGTATTTTGTTGGGGATTTTTGCATGAATGTTCATCACGGATATTGGTGTATAGTTTTCTTTTTTTTGTTTTGTCCTTCCCTGATTTTGGTATTAGGGTGATACTGACTTCGCAGAATGACTTAGGGAGGATTCCTTCTTTCTCTATCCTTTGGAATAGTGTCAGTAGGATTGGTACCAATTCTTTGAACGTCTGATAGAATTTAGCTGTGAATCTGTCTGGTCCTGGATTTCTTTTTGTTGGTAAGTTTTTATTACCCTTTCAATCTCACTGCTTGTTATTGGTCTGTTCAGAGATTCAGATGTCTTCCTGGTTTTTTCTAGGAGGGTTGTGTATTTTCTGGAATATATCCATCTCCTCTAGGTTTTCTATTTTATGTACATAAATGTATTCATAGTAGCCTTGGATAATCTTTTGTATTTATGTGATACCAGTTGTACTACCTCCCATTTTGTTTCTAATTTGGATCATCTCTCTTCTTGGCTAATCTCGCTAATGATCTATCAATTTTATCTGTCTGTTCAAAGAATCAGCTTTTTGTTTCATTTAGCTTTTGTATTGTTTTGTTTCAATTTCATTTAGTTCTGCTCTGATCTTTATTATTTCTTTTCTCCTCTTAGGTTTGGGTTTGGATTGTTCTTGTTTCTCCAGTTTTGTGAGGTATAACTACAGATTGTCTATTTGTGCTCTTTCAGACTTTTTCATGTAGACGTTTAATCCTACGAGCTTTCCTCTTAGCACCACTTTTGCTGTATCCCAGAGGATTTGATAGGTTGCGTCATTATTATTGTTCAGTTCGAAGAATCTTTTTCTTTTCTGTCTTAACTTCATTGTTGATGCAATTATCATTCAGGAGCAGGTTATTTAATTTCCATGTGTTTGCCTGGATTTGAGGGTTCCTTTTGGAGTTGATTTCCAATTTTATTCCACTGTGATCTAAGAGGGTACTTGATATTATTTTGATTTTCTTGAATTTACTGAGACTTGTTTTGTGGCCTATCATATGGTCTATCTTGGAGAAACTTCCATGTGCTGATGACTAGAATGTATGTTCTGTGATTGTTAAGTATAAGGTTCTATAAATATCTGTTAAGTCATTTGTTGTAGGGTATAGTTTAAGTCCACTGTTTCTTTGTTGACTTTCTGTCTTGATGACCTGTCCAGTGCTGTTAGTGGAGTGTTAAAGTCCCCCACTTATTATCGTGTTGCCACCTATCTCATTTCTTAGGTCTAATAGTAATTGTTTTATAAATTTGGGAGCTCCAACGTTAAGTGCATATATATTTAGAATTGTGATATTTTCCTGTTGGACTAGTTCTTTTACCATTATATAGTGTCCCTCTTTGTCTTTTTAAACTGCTATTGCTTTAAAGTTTGTTTTGTCTTATATAAGAATAGCTACTCCTGCTTGCTTTTGGTGTCCATTTGCATGGAATGTCTTTTTCCACCCCTTTACCTTAAGTTTATGTGAGTCTTTACATGTTAGGTGAATCTCCTGAAGACAGCAGAAACTTGATTGGTGAATTCTTATTCGTTCTGCCATTCTTTATCTTTTAAGTGTAGCATTTAGGGTATTTACAATGTCAATACTGTGATGTGAGATATTTTTCTCTTCATCGTGCCGCTTGTTGCCTTAATACCTTGTGGGTTTTTTTTAATTGTGCTGTTACATAGGTCCTGTGAGATTTATGCTATAAGGAGGTTCTATTTTGGTGTATTTTGAGGAATTCCTTCAAAATTTAGAGCTTCTTTTAACAGTTCTTGTAGTGATGGCTTTGTAGTGGCAAATTCTCTCAGCATTTGTTTGTCTGAAAAAGACTGTATCTTTCCTTAATTTATGAAGCTTCGTTTGGCTGGATACAAAATTCTTGACTCATAATTGTTTTGTTTAAGAAGGCTAAAAGTAGGACCCCAGTCCCTTCAAGCTTATAGGGTTTCTTCTTAGAAATCTGCTGTTAATCTGACAGGATTTTCCTTTGTAAGCTACCTGATGTTTTTGCCTCACACCTCTTAAGACTCTTTCCTTTATCTTGACTTTAGATAACCTGATGACTAAGTGCCTAGGCAACGATCTTTTTGTAATGAATTTCCCAGGTGTTCTTTGAGCTTCTTGTATTTGAATGTTTAGATCTCTAGCAAGGCTAGGGAAGATTTCCTCAATTATTCACTCAAATATGTTTTGCAAACTTTTAGATTTCTGTTCTTCCTCAGGAACACCAATTATTCTTAGATTTGGATGTTAAACATAGTCCCAAACTTCTTGGAGGCTTTGTTCATTATTTTTCATTATTTTTTTCTTTGTCTTTATTGGATTGAGTTAATTTGAAAGCCTTGTCTTCAAAACCTGAAGTTCTTTATTCTACTTGTTGGATTCTATTGCTGAGACTTTCCAATGCAAATTTTGCATTTTTCTAACTGTGTTTTTAATTTCCAGAAGTTGTTTTTTTATTGATGCTGTCTATTTCACTGAATAATTATTCTTTCATATCCTGTATCACGTTTTTTATTTCTTTAAGTTGGACTTCACCTTTCTCTCGTGCTTCTTTGATTAGCTTAATAATTGGCCTCCTAATCCTTTTTCTGGCAATTCAGAAATTTCATCTTGGCTTGGATCCACTCATTCCTGGTGAGCTGGTATGATCTTTTTGGGGTGGTAAGGAACCTTGTTTTGTCATATTACCAGAATTGTTTTTCTGGTTCTTTCTCATTTGGGTAGAGCATGCAGAGGGAAGATCTGGGACTCAAGCACTGCTGTTCAGATTCTTTTTCCCGTGGGGTGTTCTGTTGATGTGGTGTTCTCTCCTCCCCTAGGAATGGAGCTTCCTGAGAGCCAAACTATAGTGATTGATTTTTCTTCCCAGTCTAGCCATCCAGCGGAGCTACTGGCTCCAGCCTGGAAGTATCTGCAGAGTTCTGTGATGTTATTTGTCTTCAGGTCTTGCAGCCGTGGATAAACCTGCTCCAGTGTAGGTAGCCGGGGAATGAGGTGGACTCTGTGAGGGTCCTTGGTTGTGTTTTTGTTTAGTGTGCTGGTTTCATGTTGGTTGGCCTCCATCCAGAAGGTGATGCTTTCAAGACTGCATAAGCTGTGGTCAGTTTTTCAGCATCTCAGGGAACCTGCAGGAGTGATTCAGTTCCTTCAAAGGGTCTGTGGATTCTCTAGAGTCTCCTGGTATGTTCCTGTGGTAATTCTTGGAACAAAAGTTCACATTGTGAGTCTCCACACTCTGCTCTGTCTGTCCAAGGCGGAGCTGCAACCTAGTCCAGCCTCCTATCTGCCATCTGAATCTTCAGTAGACTTGCTACAAAGCCAAACATTCTCTTTGCTCTTTGTTCAAAAGATTACTCAATTTTTCTAGCTAGATGAACAGACCTACCTAAAAAGATGAAAGTGTGTATGTGGTACCAGTGCCACTGATAACTTATTTAAACAAACTCCCCTAAGACAGTTTTCTACTACACATCCCATAATGCCAACACATTTGGGCACTCTGACACCAAACAGCAGTACTGAAACCAGGCCCTGGAGTTTAGGATACTGACTCTGAGTTGGACACCTGAGTTATGTGCAACATGTTGGCTTAGTTTGGACACTAACAAACTGGACCCACATTTGGGCAGGCTAGCAGAAGGGGCAGTTAGGGAATATTTCAAGAATGGGTCTACCAACATAAGAGGTTCCCACTCCCAACACTTGGCAAACATCACCAACAATCTCCACATTTCCAGTTCGAATAGACACTTCAGTTCTAATCCTACCCTAGCAGAGATGGCTATGCATCAGAAATGTGTGCCCCATCTCCCAGATTTAGATTTGTTTCTGTGAAGTGGCTGCCAGCCAAGGACTACATATCTCAGCCTTCCTTGCATCTAGAGGACCCATGTGTTTGTTAGTCCTCTCCTATAGAATTTGTGTGTAAGTAATGTGTGATGCCTCAGGCCAATGTGGTTAAGAAGCAAGTGTGCATCATCTTCACTTTACCCATCTGCTAGACAGAAAGCAAGAATTCCAAGAAGCTAAGGGATAGCCAAGCCATATAATGGATAGAGTCTACATCTTTGAATTACCAGGGGGAGGAAAGCTGACTGATAATCAGAATTATTCAACTTGAATAGTTAGGGTTAATAACTTAGTGTGTTATGTTACAAAACTTTGGGTATTTGTTACAGCATCCTATGTTACCCTAATTAATATATGTATTAATTATTATGGTAATTAATACCTCTCTACTGCATTTTACACTGTTGATTGTGTCTTCCTTGACATTTGCTACTGCCTGTAGTGATTGTATCCTTTTTGACCCCTTACCCCACACCAACCTTCTATCTTCAATCCTTTCTCTCTGCCTCTCTTTTAAAGTTGGCATTCTCCATTCTTAGTCCGCTGCCTACGGTGCTCCTCCTACACAATCCCATTACAACTTTAAAGTGTATTGTTCACTTCCGAATTTTATCACTTGCCTAATTTTTAGCCTGTAATTTTTTCCTATCCTTCCTGTAACCCAAATTCACTCCTTGCTTTATTCTCAGTAACTGGCACCATCATTCTATCAGAAAAGAGCACTGTAAATCATCCCAGACTCCTCTTCTTTTCTCATTTTCTATATTCAGTTCTTTACCAAGTCTGGAAAACTTTACCTCCTAAGTAATTTATAGATACATGCTGTCATCCGTACCCTAAATAACATTGTCCTAGTTCAGACTCATCATTTCTCACTTAGGCCACTCCAGAACACAGTGGCTAGTCACACAAATTGAACCTTCATTCAAGTCTTAGACTTGCAACTAATTCTTAGCTGTGTGATTTGGTAGAGATTAACTAATCTAAATTCACTTCTTCCCACTTGTAATGGTAAATACTAATAGAATTAATAGTAAATATTAATAGTAAATAGTATATACTAATAGTACTTTCCAAATGGGCTGTTATAAGCAGTGAAGGAAATCAGGTAGAGAGAGGCCTGAAGACAGCCTAGCCATAGAGTAGAGCACCATAATGTTAGTTATTATGGAGATTCAGTGCTTCCAAACTCACCTCCATGAATCCACTCTCCATAAGACAGTGATCGCTCTGAAATACAAATTCTGCCATCTTTCAATCCTGCCAAGTGGACAGAAAACAGAAATACAGATAGAATTGAGAGGAATTGGAAACTGATTAGGGTGTTACTTGATGGGCATCTTGCTAAAATTACCTATAGGAAAATATATAAATTGGGTGAATTTGCCTTTGTGAGTAAATTAAATTTATTTTTAAAATATCTTTTATTTCCCTTTATCTCCTCTAGACTGGATCTGTACATTAAAACGCAAGTACTAAATTAGTCACTATCTAAATTTAGCATAAACTCTACTTACTGCATAATTGCCAACTCATTTGTTTACTTAGAGAGCATGTTTAACAGCTTAAAAATAGGAAATTAAAATTAACCAAAAATTTTTGTAAGAGAACATAATATGAAGAAAACTCTAAGTGTAGGATATTTTAATTTGCATTCCCATTCTTTCCACAGTCATCTCAGCTCAGTAACACCTTCCTCTCCTTTAAAAAAAAAAAAAATCTCATTTACAAGGTACCCTACATAGACAATGCGAACATTTGGATGACAAAAGATACATGGGTTATTAGAGAAGAAAGAACCAAGGAGGTATAAAAGCATGAGTGACTATGCATCTACCAAATGCCTGACAATGGGAACGTTCTCCACATATGTTGGCTCATTTAATTCTCAAAATGAACACTAAATTAAAAAGAAACCCTAAGATTTATGTATGTACCGTGTACCATGAGGAACATAGAGAACTGACTCTTGAACATAAACACAAGTTTGAACTGTGTGGGCCTACTTACACGTGGATTTTCTTCCATTTCTGCCACCTCTGAGACGTCAAGACCAAACCCTCCTCCTCCTCCTCAGTCTATTCAACATGAAGACAATGAGCATGATATTTATGGTTTTTATTTATTTATTTATTTATTGGGACAGAATCTCGCTCTGTCATCCAGGCTGGAGTGCACTGGTGTGATCTTGGCTCACTGCAACCTCTGCCTGCCAGGTTCAAGGGATTCTCCTGCCTCAGCCTCCAGAATAGCCGGGATTACAAGCACAGACAACCACGCCCAGCTAATTTTTGTATTTTTGGTAGAGACGGGGTTTCACCATGTTGGCCAGGCTGGTCTCAACCTCCTGAGCACAAATGATCAGCCTGCCTCAGCCTCCCCAAGTACTGGGATTACAGGCATGAGCCACCACACCTGGCCGATGATGATTGACCTCCACTTCATGAATGTTAAATACATTTTCTCTTTCTTATGATTTTCTTAATAACATTTTGTTCTCTAGCTTAGTTTACTTTAAGAATATACTATATGCTTATATATACTACATACAACATATAAAATATGTGTTAATTGATTGTTTGTATTATTGATAAGGCCTCTGGTCAACAGTAGACTATCAGTAGTTAAGTTTTGGGGGAGCCAAAAGCTATCCATGAAGCTTTACTGTGCAGGAAGTCAGCACCCCAAATCCCCACCTTGTTCAAAAGTCAGCTGTAATTCCTGTTTTACAAAAAAGAACCTGAAGATTCAGTGAAGTTAGCTACTTGCCTGAACTCATACAGAAAAAGTATTTATTTACCAGGACTTGATTGTACTTTTATCTGACACCAAAGTCCAAAGTCCAGTTTTATACTATTATATCCTAAATCTCAAAAGTATTTAAAGGGTCTATAAAATTAGGTATTTGGCTATTCTGTACACTTCTAGTATTGTATGTGAACAAAAAGAAAGTACAGATTTTTGGATAGCCACTTTTCACATTGTCACATGGTTCACATCTGCATGGGAGCTGTGAGATCTAGAAACTTCTCTGGGGAAGAAACTAGTCAGAAAAGGCACCAGAAGCACAAAGAATACACATATGTCCCCGTGGGATTCCTCAGGCCTTCCCACTTAATGAATTAAACACCCCCTAGTTTCCTGTAATTTAGGCTTCAGGCTTTTTGGAGAGTAAATTCATATTCTTCTCTATCCATGCCATAAGTTATCTAAAGCAGCAGAAAACAAGTGATTGGTGAATAATTTTTCTTAATCAGATTTTTTCTGTGATACTGATCTCATTATTTGTTCACCAGACAAGTACCTCCTAAATCTATTCACAATTTTTTTTTAATTACACAGATAGTAGTATTGAACTATGCCTTAATTAAGGCAGCCAAGAATGTTTTGTATAATTAACTGGGCTTTGTTTATAATTGTTTCCTTGTGTTAGAATGTTTTCTCCATGTAATTGGGCCAATGCTAATAGTAACACCCACCTTTTATTGTCATAGGATAGAAGCTGCAGGGCAGGCCAAAGAAACAAAACCATACGTGAGACAGCAAACAAAAAGCATGAGACACAGGCTCTCTTTCTACTCTCTGTTTTGCCTCAGGATGAACACAGTCTCCCTAACCTCTGACCTCATCTACTGCAGCTCCCGACATCTGGGCTCCTTTATCACCTCAAGTGAAAATTCTTCATTCACCTTTGGAAAACGGAGTGATGCCTTTTCTCAGTGTGATCCACTCTCCAATCTTCCAGGCTCTGCTATGTGCCCTGGGAGGCTGATATGTTTGGAAGATCAGCAACATCCTTTGACTTCCCATTGAATTTACCCAATAGGGAATGCTAGCAAGAGATCTGGAAGGAGGAAGGCAGGGAAGGAAGGGGAGAAGAGTGACAGATGGAAAGGAGAGAGGAAGAAAAGTAACATCTCATCTCAATATTAGTCCCTCTAATCCTTCCATGCAGAGTCATCGTGGGTAGGCTGTGTCTAATCCATGAGCCAAATGTCTTAGCTCCAATAAACAGCCTTCTCCAAATAGCCATCCCTCTCTGTCACTCAGGCAATCACTCTCTCCTCTTATCACTTATCTCCAAGTTTAGTAAAAGAATACTGCCATTATACTTTCCCAAGGTATAGCATGATCTCTTGTAGTTGCACTACACCTTGCCAAAACTTTGTAAATAGTCCCTATTAAACTCTCCTCATGTCATAAATTGACTGTGACCTCTATTCCATGCTAGAATTCAAGTTAGTAAGGTTGACACAGCCTGAATTTGTAACAGCATATACTTCTATCCATGCACATGCCCTTCAGTTCCAGAAGAGTACAGGAATGATAGAATTCTCAGTTGTAAGGAATTTGGGAATTCTCTCAATGAGTAATTAAGCAACAATATTCAAGGAAGTAGGGTGTCACTGTGCAGACTTGGAAGCCTTGCTTTTGTGAAGCCCTTAACCAAATATAATTGCCCAGATCATGCTGCTGAACAAACACAGGAATTTTATAGATACTGACAGTTTTTTTTTCCTGTAAATTTTGCTAATTGTGGTTTGTGTGCTATTAACATAAGAATCTAAATACTCTGTAAATTCTTACCATGCTCCTTCTTCTTGATATTTCAGATACACTCTCTTAGAAAAAAAGGTCAAGGAAAAAAGAAATAGGATAGAAATAAGGATAACTAAACTCTATTAAATACACCACGTTTTTTATCTCTGTAGGGTATGGGACAATTTGCTAGGTACCTAACCTCCTACCTTCAGGCATCCCTTGGTGCAGTGAAGTAGACAGATTTTTATAGGTTATAAAATAGAGAAAATTTTATTTTCCTTTGAGTAGTAAAAGTAGTCTTAATGGCTTGATAGAGAGGGAAAGGCAAATCTGAAAGGATCTAATCAGGTGGATTAAGAAAAGGATAGGAATTACAGAAAGAATAACAGTGTCAAGGATAAGGAGACATTTAAAAAAAAAAATTGGAATATAAAAGAAATCTGTAATCCCAGCACTTTGAGAGGCTGAGACAGGAGGATCACTTGAGGCCAGGAGTTCAAGTCCTGCCTGGGCAACATAGCAAGACTTTACTTCTTTAAAAAGAAAATATATATAAATTATTTGTGGTCCTAATATGCTCATTTCAAAAAAGAGCATATTAGGACCTCAAAAACAATGAGAAATCTAATTAAACAGACATGTAGACCCAGACCAAGTTAAAGTCAAAAACAAGTTTTTTGAAAGGACTAAATAAATTGGTAAAACTCAACAAGGCTGAACAATGAGAAATAAAAGAAAATAGAAGTTGGAGAAGGGGAACAGAAGATAAAATAGGGACAGAAATAAAATTTTTCTATAGGCATAAAAAAGATCAAAAAATAATATTATTAAAAATTGTATCTAATAAATTATGTAATTTATGTGAAATGAGCAAGTTACTTGAAAATATAATTTATAAAAATGATATAAAAATAACTAGTACACCTGAATTGTCTAATTCTATTAAAGAAATTTATTTTATACTGGAAAATCTTCTCACAGGCAAATCTTCAAGCCAAGAGAGATTTACTGGGGGATCATTCTAGACAGTTAAAGAAGAAATAACACAAATTCCTCAAGAAATATTTTTAAAAGAAGGGTTCCTCACAGCTTTGATAACAAGACTGAACAAAGATATGACAAAAAAGGAAACTGACAGGCCAATACCTCTCATAAAGAAAAATACACAATCTTAAAATTATCAAAGCAAAACCAGTGATTTAGAAAGATAATATATCATATCCAGGTGGCTTCTTTTGAAAAATGAACTTGATTTAATACTCAAAAATCAATTAATTTAAGTTTCTATAATAAAACAAAATGGAATAAAATTACATAATTTCATTAGATTCAGGAAAAACATTTGATGAAATGGAACACATATTTATGCTTTAAAAAATAACTTTTAGGAAATAAGAAATGCGAAGGAACTTTCTTCCTCTGACAAAATCTGTGCCTAAAAAGAGTTAAACAAATATTCTACTTAATGGTAAAAGACTGAAAGCAATTACCTTGAGATACTGAATGAGTCAAGGATACAGTTGTCTAAATGTCAGTGCAATAAGACATGAAAATAAAAAGGAGCTTAAAGATAAGTAAAAAAACTTTCATTCACAAGTTACATAATATTGAACATAGAAATTCAAAAATAATCTTCATAAGTAAATTATTAGACATACTAGGCTAAATTAGTAGAGTAAATATATAAACACTAATTATATTTCTGCATACTAGCTAAAAGAGAAAATAAATTTTAATGGTACTATTAATAATAGTATCAGAAACACAATATTTATAAAAATAAATTCAACTAAATTTTGTAAGACCTCTACATATAAAATTACAAAGCATTGTTGAGAGAAATTTTAAAAGCCCAGAATAAATAAAGGGATATACCATGGTCATTGATTAGAAGTTTCAGTGTTCTAGAGATATTCATCCTTCCCAAATTGATTCAGTTCAATCCTAATCAAATTTTCATCATGTTTTTGTGTTTGAATGTAGGAAAATTCAACATGTTAATACTTAAATATATATGAAACTTCCATACACTAAGAAAATCAAGACAATTTTGTTTGTTTTGAGGCAGGGTCTCACTCTGTCGCCAAGCCTGGAGTGCAAAGGCGTGATCACAGCTGACCGTAGCCCTGACCTCCCATGCTCAGGTGTTCCTCTCATCTCAGTCTCCCGGGTGGCTGGGACTACAGGGGCATGCTACTGTGCCTGGTTAATTTTTGTATTTTTTGTAGAGACAGAGTTTTACTGTGTTGGAGACCACTCTGGTCTCCAACTCTTGGGCTCAAGCAATCTGCCAGCCTTGGTCTACCAAAGTGCCAGGTGTGAGCCACAGTGCTCAGCCCCAGGACAATTTTGAAGCAATAAAAGATTTATTATAAAGTTACGACAATTAAGATAATGTGGTGTATAAACACAATCATCAATTAGTCCAGTGAAACAGTATTGAGTCCCAAAAGGAATCACATGTTTGCAGTCCACTGAAATCTGGCAAAGCTGATACTGCAACACAGTGAATAAAGAACATTCTTGCCAGGCACGGTGGCTCTTGTCTGTAATTGCTGCACTTTGGGAGGCCAAAGCGGGTGGATCACCTGAAGTCAGGAGTTTGAGACCAGCCTGCCAACATGGCGAAACCCTGTCCCTACTAAAAATACAAATATTAGCCAGGTGTGGTGGTGCTGCCTGTTATCCCAGTCACTTGGCCAGCTGAGGCAGGAGAATCACGTGAACTCAGAAGGCAGAGGTTGCAGTGAGCTGAGATCATGCCACTGCACTCCAGCCTGGGTGACAGAGTGAGACTCCATCTCAAAAAAGTAAATAAATAAATACTCTTTATAATAAATTGTGGTAGGTCATATGAGATTAGGTATTCATATAAAAATATTTATCTTCACCCCATGCTTAGACTAATGCAAAAGTCAATAGCAGATGATTGCAGACACAAATGGAAGGCTAAAATACAAACACTTCTGGAAAATAATATAAGAAAATATTTTATGATATTGAGGTAGGCAAAGATTTCTTAAACAGCACATAAAAAGTGCTACTCAAAAAGGAAAAGACTGATACATTTAAGTTTAAAACCTCCAGTTATTAAATAACGCTAAAAGTGCAAAAACATTTTAAGTCACAGAATGGAAGAAGGTATTTCCAAAACATATATCCAACAAATAACTCATATGTGGGCCGGGCATGGTGGCTCAAGCCTGTAATCCTAGCACTTTGGGAGGCCGAGACGGACGGATCACGAGTTCAGGAGATCGAGACCATCCTAGCTAACCCGGTGAAACCCCATCTCTACTAAAAAATACAAAAAACTAGCTGGGCGAGGTGGCGGGCACCTGTAGTCCCAGCTACATGGGAGGCTGAGGCAGGAGAATCGCGTAAACCTGGGAGGTGGAGCTTGCAGTGAGCTGAGATTCGGCCACTGCACTCCAGCCTGGGCGACAGAGCGAGACTCCGTCTCAAAAAACAAAAAAAACAAAAAAACAAAAAAACTCATACCTGGAATATATTTTTGAAAACGGCTACTTATCAATAAAGCAAATACAGACAAATCAATATAAAAATGAGTAAAACATTTCAAAAACCGATATGCAAATAGCAGTAAGTATATGAAAAGATACTCCACTTTGACAGTTATCAAGGAAATGAAAATTAAAACCACTATAAGGTATCTCTATATTCTCACCAGAATAACTAAAATAAAAGGGACTTATTTATCAAGGATTTAGAGGAACTGGCACTCCCATAAACTGCTGGTGGGTGTGCTAATTGACAGAACCACCTTGGAAACAGGCACCGTCAACTAAAGTCAATCACATATATAGCTTGCAATTCAGTAATTCTAGCTTGGGGATTTACTCCTGAAAAATAGATACATATATGCAGAATAGATATATAACAGTGTTCCTAGCAGCATCATTCATAACAGCCAAAACTTGCAAACAATTCAGCGTATTCATTGGCAGTAGAATCGATAAATAAATTGTGGTATTGGCAGGGCACGGTGGCTCACACTTGTAATCCCAGCACTTTCGGTAGTCTAGAAAGGCGGATCACCTGAGGTCAAGAGTTTGGGAACAGCCTGGCCAACATGCTGAAACTCCGTCTCTACAAAAATACAAAAAATTAGCGGAGCATGGTGGCACATGCCTGTAATCCCAGCTACTTGGGAGGCTGAGGTAGGAGAATCACTTGAACCTGGAAGCTGGAGGTTGCAGTGAGCTGAGATCACGCCACTGCACTCCAGCCTGGGCAACAGAGCAAGACTCTGTCTCAAAAAAAAAAATGTAGTATAATCATACAATCATGTACTAGAAAGCAATGAAAATATATGAAATATTGCCTCATGCATGAACATGATTAATTTTAATTATAATACTACGTTTTACAAACATAATATTGAGCAGAGAAGTCAGAAACCAAAAAGAGCATTGTATTATTTAATTATATAAAGTTCAAAAAACCTGTAAAACTAATCTATGTTGATGAATGTCAGTATAATAGTTTTTTGGAGCAATGATTGGGAAAGTGTGTAAGGAGTGCTTCTGTTGTGATGGTCATAGATTACTTCATGATCTAGATAGTTTTAAACAAATGTGTTCATATTGTGACAATTCACTAAGCTAATGATTTATTCAGTTTACTGTGTGCAAATATTTTTGAATAGAAGAGTAATTAATGTATCTATTAAATAGATTAGATAAAAGAATTAATCAATTAATATGTAAATAAAGAAATGGTTCAGCAAAAAAAAGAACCAATAGTAAATATTATGATGAAATCAAGAGATGAGTGAATTTCAAGAATGAGTTGATGGATGGTTTACAGTGCCAATTGCTGAAAAGTTAAAAGGGAGTTTTTTTAAGGGCACTGTCTGTGATAATGAGGAGGATATTGGCTCTCTCTGGATATACATCAGTTTTGAGGGGTTCCAGATTTAGGATGGGATGGTCTCACTCTCACACTACTGATTGCTGCTCTAACGGGGGTGACAGTGTTTATGATAAAGAAGTTTCTTGGTACTGTTTAGTGTGTTTGGAGTTTGGATTTGGGGCAAGGGGGCTTCCCTTTGTCTTTTGTGGCGTTTTTAAATGAAATTAACCAATAATTTCATTGTTCATTGTTCTTTTAAATGGTTCATTGTTCTTTTAAATAGGCACAGTCCCAAAAAGGTCTAATTAAAACGTATCTAGGCCAGGTGTGGTAGCTCACCTTGTAACTCCAGCACTGTGGGAGGCAGAGGCAGAAGAATCACCTAGGAGTTCAAGATCAGCTGGGCAAGATTGTAAGACACACTATCTACGAAAAAAAAATTAAACATTAGCCAGGTTTGGTGGTGCACCTCTGTAGTCCTAGCTACTCAAGAGGCTGAGGTGGAAGAATCCCTTGAGCCTGGAGGATGAAGTGAGCTGGACTGATACAGTGAGCTGTGAGTGGCCACTGCACCCCTGCACACCAGCATGCTTGAGAGAGCAAGAACCTGTCTCTAAGGAAAAGAAAAAAACGTACCTAATATGTTTTGTAATTCTGGTAAACGGAATAACTCTTACATTGTCATTCTTATTTTGCATGTGTTCAGGAAGGAATAAAAAGGATAGCGGCATTGCAATTCAACACAAGCAAGTCAACTTGGTTAACTTTAGCTAATATTTTATAGCTCTATTTCTTTATTTCATAATAGTAAGGTCATAAACTAGCTTTATAATCAGCTGAGCAAATCTCCCCATTACTAATGGAGTTAAGATGACAGCATTTATGTGAGATTCTTCCATGAAAATCTTATAGATAAGCTCAAAATCTCCAAAGTTCTTTATGCACTGATGCTTATCCCTAAGCTTTGTTTCTTTGACAAATATATATGGAGTGCCCAGCATGTGTCCTGCGAAGCTAAAACATCTTTACTGACAGTATCCTCTTGAGGAAGTTCTAGAAATGTTAGGCAACAATTACTTTGCATTGTGCTCTCTTTATGTAACTACTTCATTCTCTCAATATCCATATTTCTTTCTAAAGTGTAGGGAGGTAGAGTAAAAATTTATCCTAGGATTTGAGTATATTGTGTATATACACAAATATACTTGTGTATATATTATTCGAAAGGACTCAGTTCACACTTTGAAACAAAACTACTGCAATAGGTAAAAAGTGGGTTTAATTCTATTCTGAAAAGGACCTCTTCTTTAAATATAGGCATAATTAAATCGTTGATACCATGAATGGACATTTGATGGTTGCTTATAAACAATGCATAATTGTATAATAATTCGTTAGTGTATTTAAGAGCACAATTTTTAAAGGATGTACTCTTAGGTCACACAGGTCTGAATTGGGTTCTCAGAGCTATCACCTTCTAGTTACGTGACCTTGGCAAATTCTTTAATATCTGAAAGCCCCAGGGTTTTTTTCATATGTTAAATGAAAATAATAACCACCTTAAACATTGTTAGGAGAAATTCACAATATAAGGTATAAAAAGCTTTTAGTAGAGTGTTAGTAATATAGTAAGTACTAAATAAATGGAAGCTATTCAAAAGACTTGTAATTGTTGTTAGATGTATTTTTAAGTTGACTATTTTTTAGAAAAGCTTTAGGTCCACAGATAAATCGAGGGGAAGGTACATAGATTTCCCATGTATCTTGTGGCTCCACATATGGATAGCCTCTCCCACTATCAACATCCACCTTCAAAGTGGTACACTTGTTACAATTAATGGACCTACATCGGCACGTCATTGTCAGCCAAAGTCCATAATTTGCATTGGGGTTTACTATTTGTGTTATATAGTCTGTGGCTTTGGACAAATGTATAATGACCTGTAACCACCATTATAGTATCATACAGAATAGTTTCACTGCCCCAAAATTCCTCTGTGTTCTGCCTATGCGTCTCTGACAAACCCCTGAGAACAGATTTTTTTTACTGTTTTTTTAATTGTTACCATAGTTTTGCCTTTTTTACAATGTCATATAGTAGGAAATCATGTAGTATATCATGTTTTCAGATTGCTTTTTTTCATTTGGTAATATACATTTAAAGTTCTTTCATGTCTATTTATGGCTTGATATTTAGTGCTAAATAATATTCATTGTCTGCATGTGCCTCCTGCTCAAGGATATCTTGGTTGCTTCCAAGTTTTGGAAATTATGAATAAAGCTGCTATCGACATCCACGTGCATGTTTTTGTGTGGACATAAGTTTTCAACCATTTAGGTAAATACCAAGGAGGGCAATTACTGGATTGCATGCTAAGGGCATAGTTTTGTAAGAAACTGCCAAGCTGTCTTCTAAAGTGGCTATACCGTTTTTTATTCCCAAGAGCAATAAAAGTTCCTGTTGCTCCACATCCTCATTAGCATTTGATGTGGTCAGTATTTTGGATTTTGGCCTGTCTAAAATGTATAACAATGGTATCTCATCGTTTTTTTAATTTTCATTTTCCTAGTGATATATGATGTGGAGCATCTTTTCATATGTTCATTTAGCATCTGTGTATTTTCTTTGTTTAGTTGTCTGTTAAAGCCTTTGGCCCAATTTTAATTGGGTTTTCATTATCTTATTGTTGAGTTTTAAGAGTTCTTTGTATATTTTAAATAACAGTCTTTTAGAAGATACACTTTTTAAATATTTCTATCAATCAGTGGCTTGTCTCTTTGTTCTTTTGGCAGTGGATCTTTTATTTTTGCATAGCATGAGTCCTAAATTTAGTAAAGTCCAGCTTATTATTCATTTCTTTTTCTTTTTCTTTTTTCTTTTTATTTTTGAGATGGAGTCTTACACCATCACCTGGACTGGAGTGCAGTGGCATGATCTCAGCTCACTGCAACCTCTGCCTCCTGGTTTCAAGTGATTCCCCTGCCTCAGCCTCCCAAGTAGCTGGGATTACAAGTATCCGCCACCACATCAAGCTAATTTTTTGTATTTTTAGTAGAGATGGGGTTTCATCATGTAGATCAGGCTGGTCTCAAACTCCTGATCTTGTGATTTCCCTCCCTTGGCCTCCCAAAGTGCTGGGATTACAGTTGTGAGCCACTATGCCCAGCCATTATTCATTTCTTTTGTGGTTCCTGCCTTCAGCCTTATACCAAAAAAGTCATTGCCAAACCCAACATTATGTATATTTTGTCTTGTGTTGTCTCTTAGGAGTTTTATGATCTTGCATTTCACATTAGGTCTATGATCCATTTAGAGTTAATTTTTGTGAAGGGTGCCAGGTCTGTATCTGTTTTTTGCTTGTTTGTTTGTTTGTTTGTTTTGTTTTGTTTTGTTTTTTGTTTTATGTGAATTTTCTATTGTTCTAGAACCATTTGTTGAAGCAACTATCTTTGTTCCACTAATTGCCATTTCTCCTTTTTCAAAGATCAGCTGACTATTCATGTGGATCTATTCCTGGGTTCTCTATTTTGTTTTATTGATCTATTTGTTTATTCTCTCACCAATATTACACAATCTTGATTATTGTAGCTTTATATTAAGTCTTGATGAAGGATAGTGTCAGTCTTCCAACTTTGTTCTCCTTAAATATTGTGATGGCTATTCTGGGTCTTTTGCCTCTTCATATAAACTTTAGTTTAAATTTGTCAGTATCCACAAAAAAATTTGCTGGAATTTGTTTGTAATTGCATTAAATCTATAGGTCAGTTTGGGAAGAATTGACATCTTGACTATATTGATTCTTCCTTTCCATGAACATAGAATATCTGTCTATTTAGTTATTTGATTTCTTGCATCAGCATGTTTTTGTTTGTTTTTGAGACAGAATCTCGTTCTGTTGCCCAGGCTGGTGTGCAGTGGTATGGTGTCAACTCACTACAACCTCTGCCTCCTGGGTTCAAGCGATTCTCGTGCCTCAGCCTCCCAAGTAGCAGGGATGGCAGCTGTGCACCATCACGCCTCACTAATTTTCCAATTTTTAGTAGAGACAGGTTTTCACCATGTTGGCCAGTCTGGTCTCAAACTACGAACCTTAAGCGATCCTCTACCTTGAACTCCCAAAGTGCTGGGATTACAAGCGAGAGCCACCACACCCAGGCTTCATCAGTGTTTTTAGATGTTCTCATATGGATAATGAATATGTTTTCATTAGATTTACAGTGGTTGATTCTCATATGTTAACTTTATATGCTGCAACTTTGCTATATTCGTTTTTAATTCCAGGAATTTTTAAATCATTTTGGGTTTTCTGTGTAGATTATCATATCACTACTAACAAAGGCAATTTTATTTCTTCCTTTCCTGTCAGTATATCTTTTATATCATTTTCTTTTCTTTTGGCATCAGCTAAAACTTTTAGTATGATGTTGAAGAACAGCGGTGAGAGGGGACACTTTTGCCTTGCTCCTGATCTTCATGAGAAAGTTTTGTACGTCTCAACATTATATAAGTTGTTAGCTGTAGATATTTCTTACCTAATTGAGGAAATTTCCCTCTATTCCTAGTTTACTAAGAGTTTCCAACATGAATCCATGTTGGATTTTTTTCAAAAGTTTTTTTGTATTTATTGATGTAATTATGTATTTTTTTTTTCTTTAACCTGTGCATGTGATAGATTTTGAAATTTTGAACCAGACTTGCAGATTTATGATAAGACCCATTTGGTCATAGTGTATAACTCTTTTTATACATTGTTGGATTTTACTTGCTAATATTTTGCTAAGAAATTGTGTATCTATGTTCATGAGGGATATTAGTATGTAGTTTGCTTTTCTTATAATAACTTTGTCTAGTTTTGGTATTAGGGTAATACTGGCCTCATAGAAAGAGTTTGTAAGTATTTCCTCTGCTTCTATCTTCCAGAAGAGATTATAGAGAATTGGTACAATTTTTTCCTTAAATGTTTGGCAGAATTCACCACTGAACCATTAATACCTGATGTCTTCTGTTTTAGAAGGCTTTTAATTATTGATTTCTTTTCCTTAGTAGATATGGGCCTATTGAGAGTGTCTATTTTTCCTTCAGTGAGTTTTGGCAGATTGTGTCTTTGAAGGAATTCATCAGTGTCATCTAGATTATAACATTTTTGGCATAGAGTTGTTCAAAGTATTATTTTATTATCCTTTCAATGTCCATGAGATCTGTAATGATGCTTTTTCTTCGTTTCTGATATTAGTTATTCATATTATCTCTTTTTTTCTTAATTAGGCTTGCCAGAGGCTTATCAATTTTACTGACTTTTTCCAAAGAACCAGCTTTTGGTTTTGTTGATTTTCTCCATTGATTTCCTATTTCAATTTTACTGATTTTTTCTAATTTTTATTATTTCTTTTTTCTTATTATTCTGTACTTAATTTGCTCTTCTTTTTCTAGTTTCCTAAAATGGAAGCTTAGATTACTGACTTTTAGATTTTTTTGTTTTATAATATATACAATCAATGCTATAAATTTCTTGCTAAGCACTATTTTTACTGCATCACAAATTTTGGTAAGTTGTGGTTTCATTTTCACAGTTCTTTGATAGTCTGTTCTATTTTTTTTCAGTCATTTCTTTTCTCTTTGTTTTTCAGTTATAGAAGTTTCTACTGAAATATCCTCAAGCTCAAAAAGATTTCTTTTACCTGTATCTAATCTCATAAGCACATCGAAGGTATTCTTCATTTCTGTTACAATGTTTTTCATCTCTAACATTTCTTTTTGAGTCTTTCTTAGAGTTTCTATCTCTCTGTTTACATTAACCATCTGTTCTTGAACAACATTTACTTTATCCATTAAAGCAAATGCTGTATTAATCATAGTTCATTTAAATTTCCAGTCTGACAATTCCAACATCCTGAGCATACCAAGAATCCTGGCTTTGATGCTTGGTCTATCTCCTCAAACTGTGGTTTTTGTCATTTAGCATGTCTTACATTTTTTCCTTGATAGTCAAACATGATGTACTGGGTCTGGGTAAAAGGAACTTAAGATATTTTTAAAATTTATCCTCAAATAACTAAAATGTCAAAAAATATTTATATTCTGTGATTATCCATGTGCAAATCAGTTATATATGAAGAGTCAAGACCAAGTTCAAGAGTCCTACAAATACAAGAAACTGATAAAAAATTAATTATTCAAAGTAAAAAAAGGTAAGTATTACTCCAAACTAGAGTTTGCTGGACTATATCTATGAGCAACCCTAAACCAAATGGAAAGGGAATTCCTCAATAATTTCATTCTTTATGAAAATTAAATGCAGATATATCTCAATTTTTCATCTTTATTGTCTTCTCCTATTTTGAAAGCTTATGAATCCTAATTATTTATTGATAATTGTTATGGTGTAAATAAAAATAGAATTAAACAATGAACAACAAAGAAAACCACTTTTAAGCTTAACCCAACCTGTCTTTGTATGACATTAATGTCCCAGCCCCTCACAGTCTTGTAATTCGACTTTTTACCCTGGTTTCCTGGTGCCTAGAATGGTGTCCATTGCCCAAGAAATGCCAATTTTATGTGGTCATAGCTAATATTTTCTCATTTTGTTTAAAGTAGAAATTGAGCAAGATGAAAAAGGCAGTCCCTAGGTAGAGATATTGAGGTGCATACCAGGCTCTTTTAACTTACTTTTTGTTCTCTCATTGACTCCTTGGATCAATTTCTTTAATTTTACTTTATAGCAATATTTACAGAAAGACTATTACAGCTATTGTTACTTTATATTCATATTCAAGTTACCTATAAATGTTCCTTTTAGATTTTTCTGATGTTCTTTGGGAAAGAAATAGTCAGGGGATGGTTTCTGTATTTGAACAAAATTGATCCCTATACAAAGGAAAAAATGTTCTCAAAGAATATGCAACATTTGAAAAAAGTGATGAAGAAAATTAAATAAAACCTACTTTGGCACCATGGAGTATTTGAAGTAAAACTGAATCAAATGGTTTGGCTGAGAAAAAGGCTCATTTTAAGTATATGTGTTTCAGAAACTCACCTTATTGTTTGGGGTCACCAATATTAACAGAAAACAACGAAAAGAAGCTTTGATGATATATCTACTGGCAGTGGTCAGCATGCACACGTCACAGCTCAAGAAAGCTATTGTTTTTTAAATGATAAATTTCTGCTATTTTAGAAACTTCTGTTTATTTTTTTCTGGATTAAAAAAAAATATATTGCTCCTGGTTGCGGTGGCTCACACCTATAATCCTAGCACTTTGGGAGGCAAGAGGTTAGACAGATCACTGGAGTCCAGGAATTTGAAACCACCCTGGGCTACATGCAAAACCCTTCTCTACAAAAAAAAAAAAAAAAAAAATACAGAAATACAGAAATTAGCCAGGCATGGTGGCACATGCCTGTAAATTCAGCTACTTGAGCCCGGGAAGCAGAGGTTGCAGTGAGCAGAGATCATACCACCGCACTCCATACTGGGAGACCGAGTGAGATCCTGTCTCAAAAAACAAACAAACAAAAAATTGTTGCAACAAAGACAACTTGAAAAAAATAAAGAACCCCATTAAATGATCTATTACTTTATATGTTATTAAAAAACAGACCGGGAGCAGTGGCTTACCCCTGTAATCCCAGCACTTTTGGGAGGCCGATGCGAGTGGATTGCTTGAGCCCAGTGGTTCAAGACAAGCCTGAGCAACAAAGCAAAACCCCACCTCTACCAAAAAAAAAAAAAAAAAAATTAGGCAGGTATGCATTTGTGGTCCCATTTACTCTGAAGGCTGAGGTGGGAGGATCATCTGAGATGGGGAGGTCCGTGCTGCAGTGAGGACGACGGAGGCTACAGAGGGAGACCCTGTCTCAAAAAAAAAAAAAAAAAAAAAGAAGTCTATTTGTTTCTCTAAAGTGATTGATCTGATGGGTGTTTTGCCATTATGCAAACAAAACCTAAACGGAGTAGATTGTAATAGCTGATTGTGAAGTTAGTAATCATTCAATAAATTGCCTTGGTGATTGGAGCCAAATCATTCACTCATTCATTTATTCAGTAAGTATTATTGACTATCTAGCTATGCCAGGTATTGTACTACAGAATGACAATTTGGTATGGAAGCTCCTTGAGAGAAGAATTACTTTTTTCTATCTTAGCATGTCTGATATCTTGTGCAGAGCCTCATATTGACCCCTGGGTAACAATTGTTATTATTGCTTTCATAATTACTTTTACTGCTGTTGATTGTGATAATACATAAGATAAGAAAGTGGCTTAACAATGGAATTCAATAAATCTTTATGTTTTATGCAATTGGGGAAAATGTATCTGTAAATGGAATTTCTTGTACCAGTAGCAAAAAAAAAAAAAGTCCAAATAAAAGTTTTTCATATGGCAATGCCTCACTGAGAAGAGGCTACATCATTCTGTAAGTTAAAAAAAAAATGTATTAGCACCACATTCTGGAAATACTGCCTTGCTCATTATATCAAACAATTTCTGGTTCTTTTAATCACTGCTAAAATGCTAACAGCTCCCTTTAATGCCTAGTCAATAAGCAGATTAAAACATAAATGCCACTAAATATGCTTTAAATATCAGCTCCATTGAAATATTTCTAAGTTCTGTATCCTCTTAAAATAATCCCCATTCAAAATTGAGAGGAAATGTCATCCATATGAGTTTCTTCAGAATTTAAGCTCTGATTAAACAAGGAATTATGTACTATAGCTTTGGAAATCGGATAATTAAAGAAGCACCAGACTCTTTGTTGATGACATTTTTGAGCCTAAAAAGTTTGCATCAATGCTACAGTGAAATTTTATATTTAAGTAATGTTGCACATGATGAGTACATTTCTAACCCCAATTAAGCTAGCTACCTTAAGAGGGAACTGTGAAGAAAGGAAAAGATACAAAATCATACCAGAAAAGCCAACTACCCAGGCTACAGAGCTGCAAAAAGGCCATCTACTCTGACTAGGTTTTAGTAGAGAAAGGAAGAGAAAAGCATAAAATTATAATGAAATAACTGTAACTTTCAAGAAAATAATGGTCTGCTAAAGAAATTTGAATTGATTCAAAGGTGAATCGACGGACTCTCTCCCAATATTCCTTTATTCTCCATTGTCCAATGTGATATACAAAGAGGAAGTCTTTCATAGACCTCAGAATAAATCTGATTCTTTCTTAGGTGAACGTAGACAAAAGCGATCCAAATATGTATTCACATCTGATGCAAAGTAAGGGATATTTGGCACCATTTTTCCTATTATCAGAGCCATTGGGAGTACTTTCACTAAAAAGATCCATCTTCATCCTCTTATGAGTTATAAGACAGGGGAAAAAATTATTTTTGTCTTCCCTCCTAGGTTCTATGGCTGACTGGGCCCCTGAAAATTAAAACAAAAAAGAGATTAACAAGAAGAAAGCAAGCAGAATTTATTAACATGACAGGCAAGCATAAATGCTGAGAAACTCAGTGATGAGCAATACAAAAGGGTGTTTAGAACTTGGGGTATATATAGGATTTTAACAAACAAAGTAAATTTGCAGAGAAGTGATCAAAACAAAACGAAAAAAGGTTTTTAAGCTTGTAGGAACTGCAGATTGTGGGAAGGTAAATATATGGGGGAGTAAGGTAAGGTTGTGCAGGCCCATCTTGGTGCCAACTTTCCATCTTCTTCATAGCTGTAAAACTTCCACAGGAGAGGAGATTGTTCTTATTTCTTAGGAGTTGCTTTTTGTTGTTGTTGTTTTGTTTTGGTTTGGTTTTGTTTTTTTTGTTTTTTTGAGACAGGGTCTCGTTCTGTCTCCCAGGCTATACAGTGCAGTGGCACGATCTCAGCTCACGGCATCCTCCACCTCCTGGGCTCATGTGATTCTTCCACCCCAGCCTCCCCAGCAGCTGGGACTACAGGCCTGTGCCACTACGCCTGGCTACTTTTTCTATTGTTTTGTAGGGACAGTTGTCCAGGCTGGTCTCTAAATCCTCAGCTCAAGCAATCCTCCCAATTTGCCCTCCCAAAGTGTTGAGATTACAGGCACGAGCCACCATGCCTGGCCAGTTTCTGCTTTTAGAGAAGAGAAGCTCCAAGAACACTTCTTTCTGAATCTGTTGATCTCATTTGCCTCCAGCTCAAAATAATACTTATATCAAATGAAATATTTTGGGGTGGCATTTTGGGGTGGTTCTCTACATAGTCTAATCACAATATTTTATTCCAATAACCAAGGTCATATTACAAGACTTTAAAATATATGTTTTACTAATGTCTTTCAAATGTTACATATTCAGCTTCAGCTTAATAATCAACCCACTGATATTTGCCAGTATTTGCATCTTGCAGATGTGTGACACACCCACATTCTTCTTAGTAACTTCCTTTATTAACAAAGCATATGACTTATACTTAATCCTATTGAAAGTCCAGGATCCAAACTGTAATATTTGAAATTGCCCACTTGCTTTTCTTTTAGGCCTACTTTTTTTCCATATTATTCTCTTTCTCCCACCAAATGCAGAAACTTATTAATTATTTCTCCCATTAAAATGATGAAGAGATTTATCATCTTCAATCACAGATGATAGTGTTCAAAGTTGGAGGTCACCAGAGATCATATCTTTATTCACTTTGCAAATGAAGAAATGAGCTACAGGTAGGTGAAATGTAGTTGGATCAGAATTGTATTGCTTGCTGTACAACCTCAAACTACCATTAAGATAGAAACATTCCCACTCAGAGGTGTTCCTAGAAGGGAGAGACAAAACATCACTGGCGTTGCAATCTGAGAAAGCCTATCTGAGCGGATGAGAGGAAGCAGAAGTCCAGCCTTGTTTCACCCACCACACTCCTTCCTGAGGAGCTGTACTGGTCCAAACAGGCACCTTTTGCCAGTTTGCACTAAGACACCATATAGCCTGGCATGTGGTCCTGATCCTCATTAAGGTACCTTTTGAAGAAACTTGATTGAAAGGCTAAGAAGGAGCTTTAGAAGTCTCCTGAGAGCAATGACATCTGGGATTTCTGAAACTGAATTCGTTGAACCTGATAGCAACTCCAGAGGAAAGGTCACACAGGTTTGGGTGAGAAATACATGATTTGCAAATGTCAGCTAAGATTTGGATAAGCATCTGGCTTTTGGTTATATATTTGAAAATGAATAAACACTGAAATCTGGAAGATTCATACTCACTGGACCTAATCCACCCAGGATTTAACAGCCAGAAAGGAAATGTTGGTTATGGCATGGATTCCATAAACTTTTAAGTAATTTACACACAAAAACAAAGCAGCACATATGTATATGTCTGTATACATATGTAAACATGTCTATACATAATCCACACACACAAATATGTGTATATTTCTATGCATTTCATGTATATATGCATGTAGGTTTGTCTGTGTGTGTGTGTGTGCATGTGTGTGTGTGTGTGTGTGTGCATGTGTTTAAATATTCCGAAGCTTTGGGCCAGTTGGCCATGCATTCAGTTTCTCTTGGAAAAGATTTGCTTCATATCTAATAGAAATATACAATCTGGTTAAATGTTGCTGGTAAAATGTCTAACACATGGGTGGATTGAGATTGTGAACAAGTGGAGAATACTAAAGCAGCCTGATGGAGATAGACCCTTTGAAGGGAGGCCAGGAAACATTTCATTCCAAAGAGAGGGGATACGCATCTATTGTTTCTCCAGCTGGCTAAGCAACGGCAGGGATGTTTCCTAAAAACAGCCTCATTAACATACGCATAACTACAGGGTAAGTTTTCAAGCTCATTCCAAGTAAATTCAAAGGAGGGGTGGGGGAAGAAAGATGCCGTTAATATGCACAACTCATGCAGACAATGATATGAAGCTAATTCATTTCATCATATTATCACCATAGCATATTAACTTAAAAGAAATAATAAGACAACATGGAAATGTTTGCATATTAGAGAGAATTCTCGTTGTACCCTATTAGCACCATATCTTATTAGTATTGCATTAGGCTACCATACTGCAATGCTGAAATGATGAAATCCCACTGTGAAAACTGATATTGAATTCCTGTAATGTTTCAGAATCATTTTTACCACTGCATATAAATAATTCATGTGAGCAGATCTAATGAATTGATGGAAGAAAAAAACATCCCTTGGCATTGTGAGCGTATTTATGAATGTAAAGTCACGAGCAAGACGCTTTCTCATGGAAGGTGGGCAAAGGCTGAAGTGTGACATCTCTTCCAGAGCCGGTTATTAATATAATGAGGATTTCTAGGTCAAGTCCAGTTGCAATATTCCTGAAATATTTCCTTCTAGGAAAGGTGGCACAATACTGGTTGACACTCTCCTGTCCTTTCTGAATGCAGATTGCAGATTAACTGGGGTCGGCACCTTAGTTTAAAGACACTGGCTGCGCAGCATCAAAATTCAGTAAAATCTGAACCTAAGTGAAGTTGTGTCTTTTGTACTTCCAATGTCTTTGACGAACCCTTGTCAAACTGTATTACACCTATCTGATTCCTCATCTGTCTTCACCATTGTCCCGCACACTTCTCGAAGTCAGGGATCATAATTTATTCGTATTTGTAATCCTAATCCCTAGCACAAAGCACGTCCCTGAATAGGTACTCAATAAATATTGAATGAACGGATGGATGAATGAATGAATATATTTATTCAATTCCAAAGATTCCAATTAAAAAGTTGGAATAAAGGTGGGAGTAGGTCATTTACATTTAAATCTGATTGTTTTGCTAAATTTAAATCTTTCTTTGCAATGTTGAATTCAGTCAAAGCAGTTTCAGTTTAGAAAGGCATTCTAATTCAAAGGAATTCTTTCAGAGTTGGATGCAATTGTTTAAGTTCCTGCTTTAGATTAATGGCTTTTTGGTTTCTCATACCACATATTGCATATTGGTGTCAGCGTGCTTGCAGAGAAGTAATCCTAATGCAATTTCAACTCCCCAGGATGGAGGTTTCCTGCAAAGAGAGCCGTCGTGTAACGTGTGTTCCCTTATGTAGAAATATCGCTGGCAGTTACCGTGAATTGCAGGGCAGGAGCCAATGACCTGTTTTCGGTTCTCGGTGTAGCTGGCTGTGGGCACTGTGATTCTTTGCTACTACTCTCCGGAGTTCACTGCACTTAAGCTCCTGATCCCTCATGGCCTATTTCCTGCTTTCTGCTCAACGAATGGATCACACATAGCCCCTAGTTCCAGGCCTTCTTTCTACACAGTTAACTTGTTTCAAAACTAAAGAAACTGAGAAGGAATAATGAATGGATTTTCCTGGAAGAAAAAACTAGATTTCTTTTTCATCTCAAAGAGAATAATTTAATATGAGATTGAAGGAGACCACCTTACAGTCCAACACAGGCCCCAGTGAGTTCATGCATATGCTTGCAAACACACACACGCACACACACACACACATCTTAGCTCTTCAACTATTGTGAGTGTTCATCAAGCCTCCAAGTCATTCACTCACAAGATTATCTTTTTCACTGTGTCAAAAGTCTAGAGAGTGAGTTAGAAATAGCTTCATAGACAATGGCTACGTGGCTCAATGAAAAGTCACTTGTTCTGTGGTAGACAGCTTGCCACAGCAAGGCTAGGTGCAAAAGCACTAGAAAGAAGTCCCATGGGTGCTTTTTCATGCTTTTTCTGCTTCTAACTTCTAAGGATCTCATGTGGTGGGCTCTCTCAGAAGTCAACACTCAGGGAAGTAAAAGGTTCTTTATGCAGATTGACAACCATTGAAGGAAACAGAGGTCCAAATGCAAAACAAGTGTTCCCATGCCACTCAGATGAGTTAAAATGGCCAGTATTTCTCCTTCTTCTTCCCCATCCACTGAGGATTTGTACATAGGTGAATAGGTTAAGTTAGATGATGTGGTAGCATAGGAGTAGCATTGAGATTTGTCAATAAGGCGTAAGAAAGGAAATGAAAACTCACAATTTTTATTTTATTGACAAAAGCCATTTTCTAGCTGTGCACCTCAAAGTACAACTGCAGACGTGAATTGTAGTTGAAAGTAAGACTTAGAATTAAGGAAATGATAGCAAGATTATATGATATCCTTAAGAAACAATTTGTTCTGTTTTGCTGATGGATGATGAGTTTCTCTGCAAATCTTTTGTGCTTCTCAGATCACTGCAGGTAACCTGGTGGAGTTATCTCTAGGCTGTTAATACACAGGGCAGAAAATTCTAGTTGTGAGGTTTGAAAGGTTCACGTTTTCTCTTTTGCTGTCTGCATAAATAGTGTTGTGAAGGCATTTTCTCCTGTTTTTCATTTCCATGTACTTGAGTACCTACTAAGCGGAGCATGCATTAATTATTTTGTTTCATCCCCATTTTACAGATTAGGAAACTAAAACTGAGAGAAGTTAAATAATTTACCCAGGGTAACAGAGCTTTGTTGAGGAAATAAAAATAGATACAAATCAAGGTTTATTTGATTCCAGAGCCTATGCTCTTAGCTCTTTTTTCAGAGTAGTTACAAATGAGGTCTAAACAAGCAACCGCAGATTCAAAATCTAAAACATGTCTGATATTGATGAAGTGAATGGCAATTTCTCATCTAGACTCAGTTGATGACTAGTCTGAGCCTAGGCTATTTCCATTATTCTGTAAAGAATGATAAAATGAATGAAATATTTGTGGGGGTCTCCCTAATCTCAAGAAGGCATGGAGGGGGGAGAAGAGGGAGTAGTAAACATTGATAAAGCTGGAATACTCTCTCCAGTTAAAATGATATCCTACCAAGGTATCCTTGGACGCCTATCCTAAGTGGATCCCAAGAAAACCTACGTCCTTTATTAGGAGGTAGCCTAGCATGGGGAAGAGCATGGATTTACTGACACAGACAAAAATTGCTTTACATCTCAACTTTGGTGAGAACTAAATGTATGGCTTTGGACAACTGTCTTAGTTTCTCCAAATCTGTAATCTGTAAAACAGGGATAATACCTAACTCAATAGAGCTATAAAAAATAAATGAGGTAATCATAGAACCTGGTACATGGTGGTACTCAGTAATTGGTCATTCCTTTTCTTTCTTCACCTACCTAGAAGCTGACCTAAGTCCAAGCACAGAGGATGTCTTCTCCTACCCTGCACTCCCTACACTCAGGCCTGTAAACTCTCCAAACAGCTACGGCTCTCATAAGCATTTTTCAGTCCAAAATCATATCTCCACCATGGTCTTAGAATTGTTACAGGATTGAAAGCCAAGTTCAATGTGTAGACTTTCACTCTCGAGTGATATCATGTGCCCAGCTGGAGGGCATCACCTAAGCTTATGGTATTGTTTACAGCAAAACATTCTTACAATAAATATCTCACCAGGAGGCATAAATCGTAATGGTGTCTTTCTCAATGTACCTGTTCCATAAAGTGACCAATTCTCTTTTTTCTCATTTCAGCTAACTTCAGTTCTTCCAATTTATAAACAAAATCCTACATTGAACAAAATCCAATCACCTTAGCAAGATTTTATAGCTGTCTTAGAGGTTGGTTCTTTTATGGACCAGTCAGTAAAATGTGCCACAGGTCACTGTGACTCAAGCCAGCACTGGGTTGACCTGATCCAGGAGCCTTGGAGAATATAACCTAATGTGGAAATTTAAGTTGTGTCTTAGAAACCAATAGGGCCCCAAGCCTGGTCAGAAATTTATCCTTTCCTTGCTATTAGAAAGACTCTTAGGGCAGACTTTGTGTGCCCCTCCTTCATTGCATGAGCCAGGTCTCTCAAGAGAGCCAAATATTAAGTGTGTACTTCAGAGTGAGTGCTGACCTGCCACTATATCTCTGAAATCCAAAAATTAGCTAAGGAATAGTCACAGAGCCTAGAAGGCAATGGGCAGTGCAAGGCTCCCTCCTATATTTCTGGCTCACTAAAAAGTTATTCTAAAATAATACACTAACTCTTAAGTGAATAAAATTAAATATGATAATTCCAGACTATCATGGCAACCACAAGGTTTCAAAATGCCTCTTTAAAGGCTTATTAAATCTCTCTTCTTCATTAAGCCTTTCCTATAGAGAAGTCTGGTACCTGTATTATTTCTCTGAGCTAATACAATATTTAGGACACTTTTCTTGTAAAATCTGAACTAGCAGGGTGACCCTACACATCACCACAATTTCTCAAGGTATTTCACCTTTCAATTAACCAAGACAGATCTATCTTCATCACAGCAAGAAATTCTGCTTTTAATTGGATGTATGATTAGTACAGTAGCTAAAATGTGGAGTTATTGCCCTAGATTGTTTACATTTGCAATAACAGTTTCAACTAAATGTCTTCAGAAAATGTCAAATTTATTTCTGACATAACAAAATATATACAATGGCTACCAATGTATTAATTAATATCTTATGTTGCCATCATGTCATTATTGGTTCTAATAATACCTAATTGCAATAATAAATACCTAATTTGGGGGAGCTGTTTATTTTCTAATTAGACATTTTTCACATTTCTATTCCATAATTATTCACGAGTAATTATTGTTAGTCATAAAACAGAATTATCGTTAAGCCTGTATAAACTGAAGCCAGCTTTTTATTGAAAACAAGAATTAAACTTTTCCTGCTTTATGTTCTAATTAACTGTTTCCTCTATTTTGTAGAATTGCTCTAGTGTTGAAGGAAAATGTAAAGTCAAGGCTGATAACTGAAGACATTTTTGTAATTATAAATTTGCTGTAGTGAAGTTTAAATAATCATATAATTGGGGTTCTTTTCTCATACTCCCACGTGGAACCAAATAAGCTTTCGTCAAAAGGTCTTGTTTTGTCAGGGGTTTGCTGCCGTGTACGCGTATGTTCAGGTACTGAGCCAACAGCCACAGCCACAAAGCCTTTCTGGATCTGACTTTCAGTCTCAGCTCTTTCAGTGTCTCCTTCTCACTTTTCCATATAAACGCCACACCCCATCTACAAACAATGTCTACGTGTTGACAATAGGCCTTTCTACTTCCCTGCTTGTGTATATATTGTCCTTCTTTCCTGGAATGAACTCCCTTATTTTTCATTCTCAAGGACTCATACTTGTGAATTCAAGTAACCATTTCCCCATGATATTTTCCAGAGGTGCTTATAGAAACTTTGTTCTATTCTTCATACAGTATAAATTTACCTTTACCACTATCACATATTACATTGGACTTTATCCCATTTCTTGACTACGTCTCCCATTGAATTTACAAGCCTCTGAAGGAAGCCACAGGTGTATTTTGTTTTCCTTGCCCTTGAAAATCGTGGGAATAAACACTGCCTTCAAGATTTAACCAGTAAGGAGTAGGAGCCGGTAGCTAAATACTTCCCTCTTCCATGTCTTGGGCAGACATGACATTGTACCTGATACCCCAGAAGGTCCCCAGTGGAATGAAGCCACAGTTGCCCATAGGAAAAATCAATTCAACCTTGATTTTCTCTCTTTCCTGTCGGTATTCTTCCCAATCCCTTATTCCTTTTTCCCTGATGAGTCAGTTTCATATTGCTGCTGTAACAAATTACCACAAACTCAGTGGCTATAAGACAATACAGACAGATTCTCTTCTGTTCTGGAAGTCAGAAGTCCTCAATCAGTTTCACTGTATAACATCAAGGTGTCTGCAGGGCTGGTTTCTTCAGGAGACACTAGGAGAGAACCTGTTTCCTTGCCTTTGCTAGCTTCTGGGGGCCATCTGCATTCCTTGGCACATGACACTTCCTCAAATCACTCTGTCAAAATTACAACAAATTTAGTTTAAAGATGTCAGTCAGCTTTATTTGAGATTCTAGAATTGGGCAACATTTTATTCCTTGAAATAAAATAAGTTTCTAAATGAGTAGAACATAGGAGATTGGCTTTACAGACGAAAAAAAAAAAAAGACTGAAGAAAGCAGAAATAAAGAGCAAAAAGTGGGTTGGTCATGTCAAACTTAACTTTCCTTATAAGGCAGGGACAAGGGGAGAATGGAAAGCTAACTGGTTAACCAGATTACTTCAAGTCAAGGTTTAAAACCATTATCTTGTAGACTAAAACCAGCAGTTTGGGAAATTAGGCTGTTAGATTTCTCACTTGATTTCTGGGAAGGCCAGGGGAAAACTCGGATTCAGTTTGATGAGGGGGGACTCAGTATGAGTGATTTCATTTTGACTTATAGTGTGGTCTGTTGGGGCTTAGTGTAGGAACTTAGTCCAAAGCAATGCCCTATAATCTTTACTGAACAATTCAAAACTCTTGCTTCCTCCTTTGTCCTTCTTGCCTCCTTTTCTTTTAAAGCCCCTTGTGATTGCATTTAAAGCCCACCGAGATAACCCAGGATAATCTTTCCACTTAGTCACACTTGGAAAGTCCCTTTTGCCATATAACGTAACAGATTCTGTGCATAGCTTGATGAAGGGTTTGATGCGAGGGTGGGGGGGCGCAATTATTCAACCTACCACATCTAGGATCACTTTCAAAATTAGTTTACCACAAGCGTGCACATATTTTAAGCTATTTGAGGAAAATCCAAGCTAAGACAGAATCCAAAGGAAATGAACTACTCAAGATGGGAGTAGTTCTTATTATTAAAGGCTACTCATCAACAAGATGTGATTTAGAAAATTGTACCAAGTTTAATGAGAAGATCATTGGTAGACTTCATGAGAACACTTTCAAAGGGTAATTGCTAAATTGCCCTGGATTCATAGTCAATTCTCAGTTACCCGAAGATACAAAGGCAAAGAAGGTTCAACATCAGTCTGTGCTTTTCCAGAAATCACGGGTATATATAGATATAAAACTAGCTCTATATCTTCACAGGATGCACTAGTTATAAAACTTAAAGTTTATTTTTCAGGAAAGTCTTCCCTAACCTAGTTGACCTCCTTCCTGCCTACTAGGTGCTTTCAGAACTCCCCATATTTTCCCTCTCCTGGAACACAATATCCTGTGTGATGATGTAATTAGGATCTGTCTTCCCCCAGTGACTGAAGCTCTGCAATGATAGAAACCAGGTTTTCCTGGTTTACTTTTTATTCCCAGGCTTTCACATGTTCCTACCACAGAGTAAATGCTCAAGGGATATTTATTACATAAAACAAAGAACCTCTAAAATCTGTAAATGTGACTAAAATGAAATGACAATTCGTATATTATTAGGCAGTGCTAGAAGAGATGGAGATCTGGCCAGAATGTCAGGTAGAGCCCTAGATTCTGCATTTCTTCTCGTTTCCTGGTGACGTTGATGCTTCTTGTCCTCTGACACACATTTGATGAGAATCCTAGTCCAGTGGTTCTAAATCCTACATGCACATTAGAAAGCATCTTGGGAGCTTTTGAAACTAGTAGGCCTTACAAAACCTAAAAAGTTAGCACCAGGTGGCCCTAGATAGGGTCTCACCCTGCCTAGATAGGGTCCCACCCTGCCTCGATAGTGTTCCACCCTGATAGGGTCCCACCCTGCCAATTCCGGGAAACAACCTCATGAGGTCCCACCCTGCCAATTCCAGGGGTCTCACCCTGCCTCAAAGTTCCCGGAATTATCAACTCCAGGAAAGAACCTCATAAGGTCCTGCTCTAACCAATTAAACCAAGACCCCTTGCTCAGGCTATAGCTAGACCCAATCATTTTACGCCTTAAGCTTTGTTTGAATTTCGCGCCATAAGCTGTGTTTGAACTTGTGTTAGCATATATAAACAGCCTGTAACAAGCAGTCGGGGTCCCAGGACCAACTTAGAGCTTGGGACCCTAGCGCGCTAGTAATAAATAACTCTCTGCTGTGAACTTCGTGTCGGTGATCCTTCGCGACGACCCCTGCCCAGGAGGGAATCAAGAGTTCAGTTCCAACACTTTGAAAACACTTACCTAAGTCGACCCCCATGCGCAGAGACTCTGTTTAATTGACGGGGAGGTGGAGCTCCAGTATTAGTTTGTTGTTGTTGTATTGTTTTGTTTTGTCAGATCCTCAGATTATTCTAATGAGTAGCCAAGGCTAAGAGCCACTGGTCTAGTACAAATTCTCTTTTAACCGAGGAAGAAACTGAGGTACAGAAAGAATAGGCTAAAGCCCAAGGCTAAGCAGTGAGGTCCCGGCAAAACTGGGACTAGAACCCCACACACCTCCTGACTCCCATTGCAACGCTTTCTGATGCACGATGAATTCAGGAAAAATGGGGGAGACACGTTTGCATTTAGACACAGCCTCAGTGATCCCAGGGAGTGAGTCAGTGAGAGATGACTCACATGTGAATTCCCCGCTGACTCCCATTTTCATCCCCTTGGGCAGTGTGTAGGAGAGGTATAACTGCATGAAGAGAGCATTGTCAAAGAAAATATCCTGGCTGATCTATTTTAGTTAAAACAGCTTTTTTCCCCCCAGGTACTGTGAGATTGCTTGTCTGTCAGGGTGTTGGCCTTGAGCTGGAGCTGGGCACCAGGGAAGGTGTTTTCAGTGGAGGGAGAAAAATAGAAATAAAAAGGAGGGCTAAGCCACAGGGTGCTGGGAGTGGAGGGAGTGAGCGCTGTCTGCTCAGCGGTGTGTTCTTCATTGCAAATATCTCTGGGCTAAAGCCGATCCTCTGCTTTCACAGCGCCAGTTGAAATTAGCATTTCTCACGTCCCAGGATTTGTCTACCGTTATTCAGAGTATCGCACTCAATTCTTCCAGTTCTTCTGAATTGTGTTATGAGTTTATGCTCTTTAAAAAATTCAGGCTGCTCTCTGGAAGAAGCGGATGAATCTGAATAACAAATAACATATACCAGAATCCAAATGTCAGGACCTGGGTCAGTCCCTAAAGAGCAGAGGCTAATGGCGGTGAAAAAGGGCTGCAGAGGGATCTGGGCATGGCTAAAGGATGATTCTAGGTGTCAACAGCGACACAGTGGAAAGAGGGAGGTTCTAATGAAAGGGGCAGGAAACCAGAGGGAAAAACTGGAAAAGTAAAATTGTTGGTTATTTGTGAGAAGGAGGATAAGTTTCCCCAAACTGATTCAAAACTCTTAACCTGAGGAAGATGGCTTGTCTCTCAAGTCAGTCACTTCTTGGCTTAGTGATAGCCACCTTGAGTATGGGCATTTCAGTGAATTCCCTGTCTTTCTTGCTTAATGGTAGGTGTCATGGGTGTGCCACTTCCTGACAGGTTTTGTTTACAGGATCCTCTGTTCCAAAATTGTAATGTACCTGCGAATCACCCAGGGATTTTGTTGCGATGCAGATTCTGACTTAGTGGGTCTGGGGTGAGGCCTGAGTTTTTACATTTCTAGAAATTTCCTCGGGTGATGCTAAAGCAGCGAGTGGTTATTTTGCTCCCGCCCTCACAGCCTTCCTCCACGCTAGGCCACCCACGGGATTGGGCATGCCGGTACTGTGGTGGGGTGGTGGAGACAACTCAGGGACAAAGCTAGGGGGCACCTGGAAGGCCATAGTAAGAAGGAAACATGCCCTGCAGGGCTTGGCTTGGCCCACACATTTCACAAAGGGACCCTTCTTCCTTGGTTTTGATCACACTTTACCCTAACACACGGGAGACTTAATGAAATCAAAGCTCAGAAAGGAGAACATTGATCTTGTCCACAATTTTCCTTCCCACCCTCAAACACACCCACTGACCCAGAGGGCCTTCATGGTTCCCCTCAGCTTGATTAAAGGGAATCATTAAAGCCCTCGTGGTCAGTGGGTGTCTAACAAAGCTTTAGACGGGTTTCTTCAAGGCCCCCAACCTCTCTTTCTTTATTCTATTTATTTATTTATTTATTTTTATTATTGTACTTTAAGTTCTAGGGTACATGTGCATAACGTGCAGGTTTGTTACATATGTATACTTGTGCCATGTTGGTGTGCTGCACCCATCAACTCGTCAGCACCCATCAATTCATCATTTATATCAGGTATAACTCCCCAATGCAATCCCTCCCTCCTCCCCCTTCCCCATGATAGGCCCCAGTGTGTGATGTTCCCCTTCCCGAGTCCAAGTGATCTCATTGTTCAGTTCCCACCTATGAGTGAGAACATGCGGTGTTTGGTTTTCTCTTCTTGTGATAGTTTGCTAAGAATGATGGTTTCCAGCTGCATCCATGTCCCTACAAAGGACGCAAACTCATCCTTTTTTATGGCTGCATAGTATTCCATGGTGTATATGTGCCACATTTTCTTAATCCAGTCTGTCTTTCTTACAGCATTTACTTTAGAAACCTTGTAAATTCTTTTTCCACCCCTTTGAGATGTAAATCTTTATAAACTCTTCTTACCAGTTTTACAACCCAAGAAGTCTTTCTCAAGGGCTCAGGAGCCATCTCTTTCAAGTGTAAACATCAAAGAAAATATATTTGCCCCATCCTCCCAGTTTCTGTGGGAGGATAGGAGCCCAACTTCCTAGGGTACTTGCTCACAGCTGTAAAACTACCCCTTGACATGAAGGTATGAGAGAAAGTTTACTTTTCCTTTGGCCAAGGCCAGTTAGCAAACAGATGGCTTAGGAATGCCCCTGCGCCAGCTCCTAAAAACTCTCCCAGGCTTTCTTTCAGAAGAGTTGAGTTCATGAAGACTATTCTGGTCTCTATCCCTTATTGCAGTAGCCTTTAATAATCTTCCTTGCCTGTTTTGTTCCGTGCAATTTTGCTTTGACAACACACAAATCACAAAATTTATTATTTGTTTATGCATGTATGCATGTACGTATTTTCTGGGGAAATGGAACCTCAGAGAAGGCAAATGGCTTGTCCACTTGTTCCAGTTCCTAGGGCATTGGTGACAGATCTTTAACTATGTGTACTTTTCCTCCTCCATTCTGTTCTCAAGACTGGGGGCAAAGAGCTCTGACAACTAAGTCTCTTCACTATTCAATGGAAACAGAGAAAAACTGTAACTCAAGGAGTTTATGTTAAAATCTGAACTATAAGCCAGGCACGGTGGCTCACGCCTGTAATCTCAGCACTTTGGGAGGCTGAGGTGGGTGGATCACAAGGTCAGGAGTTCAAGATCAGCCTGGCCAACATGGTGAAACCCCGTCTATACTAAAAATACAAAAAAATTAGCCCGGCGTGGTGGTGGGCACCTGTAATCCCAGCTACTCGGAGGCTGAGGCAGAGAATTGCTTGAACCCGGGAGGTGGAGGTTGCAGTGAGCCGAGATCGTGCCACTGCACTCTAGCCTGGGTGACAGAGAGAGACTCTGTCTCAAAAAAAAAAAAAAAAAAAAATCCGAACTATATATACTACATAGGATATGTGTTCAAATCAAGGGACAATAAAATGACCAACACAATTTCTTTAATTTACTTTTTACCAATGACTACTTTATGCATCTTAATGTGCATTTTGATTTTTTCTGTGTTCCTAGTCATGTTTTATTACCTGGAGGAGCCCTTTAGTTTGTCTAAAGGGAACTCAGAAAATGGTTCTTGGAAGAGTGCTTGGGGAAAGTGAACACTCTGGGAGATATGTCCAATTGTATGGAGAAACGTGGAGAATTTTGTCATTAGTATGTTGGAGGAAAGGAAATTTAAAAAAAAATGTCTGACTTAAAAGAAGAATATTTAAGAATAAAGCAAATATTCACCTACTGATTAGAAAGACCTAAGGTGAACCATTATGTCTGATGTATCTGAAACTAACATCTAGAGGTGCTTAGGCAAAAGGGATCAAAATAACCGCAGCTAATATGCATTTGGGAAGGCAGGCATATTAATGTGGGTAGATGTATCCATACATGTGACAACCTGTGTTGGAATGTGACAATGCTTATGTGTCCATAGTGTCTGGACAGATGACCACTGCGCACATTAAGAGAGCTGTTTAATGCACTTCAAAACCAGAAACTGAAATGTCAACACACTTTCAAAAAAGATGTTTAATGATGCAAATTGCAAATTGCCCCCTGACTTGCTCTAAGCAGAATAAACAAAGCAATAGACCCATTAGAAGGTACTTGTGAGACATTTAGGTTTTAAGAGCCTTGCTCTGATGACTATGAAAATAGAACTAGTTTCTACTTGGAAAGGGTTTTTATTATTCTGTTTAGTTTATATCACAGCTAACAGCCCTAGTAGTTTTGAAAAAAACCATGATTATTCCCTTCTTTCCAGTAGGACCCAACAGGCAGATAACTACTTATGAAAGGTACTATGTGTCACTTTAATGTACGCATTCATATGTAGGTTTGCTATTTGATTTGTTCTTATTTCAACCATCAGACAGTTACAGAGCCATAGCACTGATGAGGTTCAGGACACTCCCCCCACAATACAACTCTAGAAAACCAGAATATGCCACACAAAATATGCCTTTTTGGCATACGGATTATTTTGAGCTCGTTATTTTAAGAAACCACAGACACAAGAGAAGCTTTGAGAAGCTGCCCTTTCGTAGGCAAAATTTACATCTATCAAGAAAATCTCCATTTGTGAGTGTGTCTCCCTCTCTGCACCAGGAAGTGAGGGAAGACTAAATCACTAGAGAGTCTCAATCAACGGAAAATAAAGTCAGGGACTTCAGGCTTCATAATAAACCCTACCCTTGTTTTATGGTTAACCAAGCTTTTCCCTACCTTCTTCTTTCTTTGTTTCAGAGAAACAAAAATTTAAGCCTGGCGTGTGAGACAATTATTTGAGATCTGGAGATGCACTCAATTCTCTGAGTTATCTTCAATGTATAAAGGAAATACACATGCTATTATACTTCTATTTGTTTTTCTCTTTTAAATCTGTTTCTTGTTACAGGGAGTCCCAACTGTGCTCTCATGAAGGGTAGAGGAGAAAATTATTTTTTCTCCCCTACAACACCATCTCCTCTAAGCTCCATATCAGATATGTTGCTCTTCCCAGGGAATTTCCGTCTAGCTCCCAAGAATTAGAAAAGCAAAGGCGTGGGTTTCCCCATCCTCTTCAGCTGGAAAGTTATGTGGCTGCCCTTCATTGTTTCAGTGGAAATCACAGCAACAGGTTTAAGGGAATCCTTTTCTATTTGCTGAGCTGATTCAGACACCATGTCTAGGACCCTAGCTGTATCAGTAAATTAGTCAACAAGCCATGAAAAAGAAAAAGTTGGATTAATATATTGATACAATCAATTGCTTTGGGAAACTGAAAGCATAATGTAATCACAGTATTGTGATGGCTTCCGTTTCACTATTTGTATCTGTAGGAGACTAACACATAACTCACTGAATCTTTATGGGAATAAAATAAGCTGTAGGGGCAGAGCTCTTACACAGTGCCTGGCACATGGGTAATTCAGTAAATGAAAGTAGTGAATGCAAAGTGGAATTTCAACTGCAACATTTGAAACTTATGCCAGTCTGTGATCTTGCCTTACCACACTTAAGTATAAACTGCATTGTCCTTTGGCTTGCCTGTTTCGTAAACCTTCTTGGACTGGCTCTAGCACAACAGTGAGATTCCAGGGTGAAACGCTTCTAGAAGTCACACACCCTTGAGGGCAAAAAGCGTCAGTTACGATAATCATCCTTGTCAGCACAGTGGATCCCTGTCGCACACATCTGCCTGAGTGCGGTGCTTGGGACAGCATTAGACAAGTATCATTTTGTCAATTAACCTTTTTCCATTCTTAGTTTATTAGGGCTCAGCAAATGCATTTACTAAACAGAGAGGGCTTTTACTTTTTTGACACGGTACTTGCAGCTTTGAACACAGCCTACCTGCACTTTCCCCTGACAACAGACTCAGTTGCACCTCTCTGGCATATTGGATAACCCTGTGTCACACTGCATAATAAAATCATTTTAATTTATGGAAGGCCTCGGTTTATTTAACATAAAGAGCAGTAGATGTCATGGTGTTTAACTCAGCTTTTTATATCCGATGGGTATGAGAAAGCAGTGATGCAGATGTTGCCTGTGATAGTGACTACTTACTCCGCTCTACCTTAACCTCCTCAACCCTCCTTATCGGATCTGTGAGACATGTGCCACAATGCACACATGTCTCAGATGTACCTAATTTAAAAAGTAAAATAAACTGCAATCTCCTAGCTGTTTCTTCTATCTTAATAAACACCCTCCCCTGAAGTCTTCTAATGAATGTATAACGACAGGTAACTGTTTTACTGGCCTCTTGTGATGTGCTAAGTTATGCTAAAGATGTTGCTTTCATCATTGTTATGTTAATCCCCACAATAACCCCCTGAGTTTGATATTATTACCTCTATTTTACAAATGAGGAAACTGTTAAAAGTGCCACAACTAGACAGGGATGAAGCCAAGATTGGAGCCAGTTGTCCTAAGCCTTATATCCTACACTGCCTTAATCCATGCCGTGGCTTGGACCAGATCTCCCATTCTATAAAAACACAAATAGGAAAGACTGTGATTCGTCCACTGAATAACCTGAATTTTAATTGAATGTGATATCAACTAACAGGGAAAGCCATAGTTAATAGACTTAATTAAGAATAAATTTAAATTGGCTGGGCGCGGTGGCTCGCGCCTGTAATCCCAGCACTTTGGGAGGCCAAGGCGGGTGGATCACGAGGTCAGGAGATCGAGACCATCTTGGTTAGCATGGTGAAACCCCGTCTCTACTAAAACCACAAAAAATTAGCCTGGCGTGGTGGCGGGCGCCTGTAGTCCCAGCTACTCCAGAGGCTGAGGCAGGAGAATGGTGTGAACCCGGGAGGCGGAGCTTGCAGTGAGCCGAGATCGTGCCACTGCACTCCAGCCTGGGTGACAGAGCGAGACACCGTGTCAAAAATAAAAAACAAAAAAACAAAAAAAAATTTAAATTTATACAGATTTTAAAAAGGAATAAATCTGGTGGTACAGTACTACTTGGGAGTGAATGACAGCATTGGGCATAATATTAAAATGTGTAAAATTCTTTTTTTTTTTTCTTGTTTTGAGATGGAGTCTCCCTCTATCACCCAGGCTGGAGTGCAGTGGTGCGATCTTGGCTCACTGCGAATTCCACCTCCCGGGTTCAAGCCATTCTCCTGCCTCAGCCTCCTGAGTAGCTGGGATTACAGGCACCCACCACCATGCCCAGCTAATTTTTGTATTTTTAGTAGAGACGAGGTTTCACCATGTTGGTCAGGCTAATCTTGAACCCCTGACCTCATGATCCACCCACCTCAGCCTCCCAAAGTGCTGGGATGACAGGCGTGAGTCACTGAGCCTGGCCCTATGTGTAAAATTCTTGAAGCACAACATACTTATTCAGGCTTACTCGGGTAAGGAAATTAATTTAATGTAATTTATTTATTTATTTATTTATTTATTTATTTATTTATTTATTTATTTTTTTGAGATGGAGTCTCCCTCTGTCACCCAGGCTGGAGTGCAGTGGC